>NW_009203715.1:0-35229 GCF_000690835.1 Fulmarus glacialis
GACAATGGCTACCTGGGGAGGTTCTACCCAGTGCGCACTAGATGAAGAAGATGGAGATGAAGACGGTTATCTCTCTGATGGAGTTGCTCAGGCAGAAGAAGAGGAAGAAGATGCGTCAAGTTTGAATGACAGTTTCTCTGTTTATCCCAATAACAACGTACCAGAAAATGCTTATTTTGTTAAAGAAAACAAGGATAGGTTAGTGGCATTACTTGTTGTTCTAATGCTTGTCAGAGTATTTTTGGAGGGGGTGGAATAAGCATTGCATTAACTAAAAGGCATCCTTTTATAGCAAAGTGAAATTTCTTTCTGCCTCCTAGGGGAGCTGTGTGCAGTGGTGCTTTCTTGTCTGAATCTCTGTAGCTGCAGTGTGTATAACTAATTTGATTATTTCTTCTGTTTTCAGTCATATTAACTGTCTGCCATTGAGCTCTCCAGTTGTTTTGCAATAGCTCCTTATGTTCCCATATCAGCTTAAAAGATAACCTATATGAAATTTTTGCCGCAATATTGATCAGTCTCTTCAAAAAAAGTAATGCAGAGAATTAAACTAACTCTGAAATTTTGGTTTCAAATCATTGGCTTTTGCAGCTGTGAAAACTATTTCTTATTAGATTTTTTCATTAAAATGATTATTTTTAACTCTTGCTTACCTGATTGCTTTCCTTTACAAGCTTTGTATGACTAAATGAAAATGCCATGTTAAAAGTAATGTATATCTCTTCAATTGACTTCCTCTGTTTTTGATACCAAAATAATTTTAGTAGTTAGTGGCCTTCTAGTCAGGAGCTGGGCCCGTTAATTCTTAGTGTATTATGTTGGTGGCTTCTATTTTCATCTGAGTACATATTATATATCAGAAATGGACAATACTAAAAACAAGATCCAGAAACATCATTAGCAATTCTTTTTTGACAGTGGTTTTTAGTTGGGTGGCTGGTATTTTCCATTTGTTTAGGATAATGTTGGATTGAGAAAATTGTATGGGTGATTAGCTGGCATGCTGAAATGTCCTGTGCGAAGTGAGTTGTTGCAGTACAACTGAAACATAATTTGAATAATGGCAGTATCATTAGAAGAAGTTGTTTGAAATATCAGCTTTTGTCCTCATTCTTCCTTTTTTTTCCCACCCAGGTGGAAAAATTGCCGTCCTCTTTCAGCAGATGGGAATTATCGTCCATTGTCTAAGGCCAGGCAACAGCAAAACATAAATATGCGACGTCAGGAAAACCTTCGGTGGATGTCCGAACTTTCATATGTGGAAGAAAAGGAACAATGGCAAGAGCAGATCAATCAGTTGAAGAAACAGCATGAATTTAGTGTCAGCATTTGTCAAACTTTGATGCAGGATCAGCAGGTAGGTGTGAAGAACAGTTATTTTGTTGCTCTTACTTTTTCTTTTTTTTTTTTCTCTCTAAATCTTTCTAGCAATAACTTCTGGTTTTGGTAATTCGGTCACTGTCGTGTTTTTTTTTTTTTCCACAGACCCTCTCTTGTCTTCTACAGACTTTGCTTACAGGCCCTTACAGTATGATGTCCAATAATGTTGCATCTTCACAAGTACATCTTATTATGCATCAGCTGAACCAGTGTTACACTCAACTGACTTGGCAGCAGAATAATGTTCAAAGGTTTGTTGTCTGTATTAGTGTTTGTGGAATTTGAAATGCCTCAGTAACAGAGAACATGGTTATGTGAATAAAAGATTATAAATAATGGCTAAATATGAAACTATTGAACTTCTGAGGTGATTACAAGCTTTTGAAATTACATACAGCATTTTTGGTTGGTTTTTTCACCACTGCCACCTTTGAGATGGCTCTTTTTGAGTAATCTTTGGTGAAGAGAACCAAAAGTTGGCATCTCTTCCAAAAATCTGTTGTGATAGCTTTATTTGGCTTTTCTGGTTTAGACTTGCTTTCCTTGAATAGGCTATTATGTCTGTAGTCTTTGCTAGACTACCTGGCAAGACTCTGGATTCTAATGGTTATGGAAGGATGGTGGAAAAGCTTTTTGTCCTTTTTTAGTGTTGTCAGTCAGAATTTATGCTTACGCTCCATTTGGATGTACTACTTTTACCTTCTGAACAGTGACCTTTTTTAGAAAAAAGATGTAATAGTAATTTTAATTCATTGTATGAAAGTTCAAGATCTTCATCTCTGTTTTGTATTTGGTAAGTGATATATAGTTACTGGCGTCTTACATAATATCTTAAAGTACTTTTAATGCCACTTCTGCAAATACTTTGTATCTTCGGTTGTTTCTATTTAAGTTTCCTTTTCAGCCTGCTTAGTTTTTACTATCTAGTCTTTTTTGTTGTTGTTCTTGCAAGGTTGTTTAACTTCTGTAAACATGACCGCTAGTACAGAGCGGTTGATTTTAGAACTGTTCCTGTCTGTCACTCAGGATTAAATACAAGTTGTTGTTTTTTTTCCTGAGTTTTTTTTACTAGCTAAATGGAGCAATTCTTTACATACATTACATGAGGCAGGTGAAATAATATGAATCTCAAATTACCTGAGTATAAATTTACAGCTTTCCCTTAGCTTTTTTTTTCACTCAAGTGCTTATTTTTCCTTGTTTTCAAGGTTGAAACAAATGTTAAACGATCTTATGCGCCAGCAAGAAGAACAACAGTGTCAAGAGAAGCCATCAAGAAAGGAGAGTGGCAGTAGTGCACCACCACCTCCATCTCCTGTTTTCTGTCCATTCAGCTTTCCTCAACAACCTGTAAACCTGTTTAATGTACCAGGATTTACTAATTTTTCTTCCTTTGCTCCAGGTGAGTATTACTACAGGTGTGAAAAGTAATATGAATTTCCAAGATTTCCGTTCCCTCATTTAATGGAAATCTTAATGTGAGCTTGCTGAAACTGACTTTTCCTTTATGTTGAAATGGTCTTAAACAGTACTTGAATGAGTCCATATTACCCTAGCAGAAGTTTGTTAATGTTTATTGCTGAATAATTGTATATTTTGACTTCAGTATGAAAAGCAAGACTTTCTCAATAGGTTGGTTGTAGTCGAAAATACCCAGTCTAATACCTCTAATTTTAAGGTGGCACTTGGTAATTATTTCTCTTTTTCTTAGAACTTCCAGCACTCATTTTTGTTTGAAATGCCTGTAAATGGAGTGTGTTACTAATCCTTGTTCCCATCAGAGGTATAGAGTGACTGTTGACTTGGATACAGTGTTCCTAATCTCATTACCAAAGCTACTTGTACTGTTGAATTTGAAATGGAAAAAAAATGTAGGTATTTACTGTGTCATTAGAAGTTGTTAAAGCTGTCTTAAGAATGTATGTCAGCCTTTTCAGGAAACCAGATAATAGGCATAGACCTAGATTGTAGCTTTCAGATTCTAAAATCTGTTTTCTGTTTAAGGATATGTTTTAAATTGTACGGAACCTGCACAGAAGAATAGTTATGTTCAATTTGCCACTACTATAAAGATTCTAAAGTTAAAATAAGTATTACGAATTTATGACTCCTTTGGCTCTATGAATACTTGTACTGTTTGAATTTTCTTCTCAGTTTGATGGTAGTTGAAGTATTGATAAAGACTTCATGTGACAACTCTGCCTTTTTTGGAACTGATGTCATTTTTACCTTCACTTGTAAGGAGCTCTTTATTGGGCTTTCTTGAATTACCTTCATCTCTGCTGATGGGATCGTAGTGGCATGTGTAGTATCCAGTAATATTTGAAACCTGCATTTAAGATAAATTCCGATTATTGCGGTGCTTTCAGGGCGAAAACAGTTTTTGCTTACTTCTCCACTGTATTTTTGCTTCATAATTTTATGTTGCCACACTATATGTCTCAAATTTGACTTTTATCACACAGATAAATGAGGTAGTATCTTCTGACTCTCTTGTTTACTTTGTAGGTATTAACTATAATCCAGTGTTCCCTTCTGATTTTGGAGATTTTGCACACAATATTTCCCCACACAGCAGTGAGCAGCAACAGCAACATCCTCTAGATCATAATGCTTCTGGGAAAACTGAGTATCTGGCATTCCCCAAACCTTTTGAAAGCAGTTCCTCTAATGGAACAGAAAAACAAAGGTATTTAATGTCACAGTGCAACTCTCCTTTAATCATTTTTCCTCCCTCTCTTCTCCCTTTTCTGGGGCTTGTGGGAATTCATCATTCTTTTAGGGAATTTATCTTCCAGGTAAATAATAGAATTACAAGATGAGCTTTACTTTTGCAGTTTGCAGTTTAATTTTTTTTAAATTTTTTTCACTAAAGTTTTCTACCTTTCTGTATATTAACTAATGTATCATTTCATGAATATTTTAGGATCAAATACAGTGTTGGAGTGGTTTTGTGATACATTTTGTAAGTGGAGGAAGGTTTCATTTCCATGTTTTTTGAAACTGAGCTGTTTGAATAACTAGAGGATATAATTTCAGTGAATACTTGTTGTGCTACAGTAGATTGTTGTTTTAAGAAATGTTTTGTCCTATAGTACTATTTGAGCTCAGCAATAGCTGCATAAGTATATTGACGTTGAAATCAGTGATAAATGTGAATTTCTTCAGATGTCTTCCGTTTTCTATTTGGAAGGTTCTCACTAGATTTCCCCCCCCCCTCCCCCCAATGTTAAGTTGATAACTATGGAACTAGGGCAGATAGCTTTATCCATAATGCAAGTTATTTGCCTGGTAATACATCCTGTTTCTGACTGAGAGACTAGGTTATGATACATTGTGGTGTTTGTTTCTTTCTTTCTGACAGAAGGAGTCATAGACAACCTGAAGAGGAAATGGAAAAAAAATCAACTTGGCTTCATGATAGCCAGGAAATGAAAAAAGATGATCAGTCTCAGCTGAAAGCAGGTTTTGCAGTTTCAGTACAAAACATTGCTTCTGGTCTTAAAAATCAGTCTGATATGAGCAGGAGAAGAGAGTCTGATGAAGAGTCTTTGGAGAGTTTTAGTAGCATGCCTGATCCAGTAGACCCAACTACTGTGACAAAGACATTTAAATCTAGAAAAGCGTCAGCGCAAGCAAGCTTGGCATCAAAAGATAAAACACCCAAATCAAAGAATAAGAGGAAGAGTTCTCAGCTGAAAGGCAGAATTAAAAATACCGGTAGGTTGTAAAGCAATCTTAGATACCATCTCAAACTCAACTTGGATTATAATCATTACATTCCAGAGAATTTATTCTCCATAAATGGTACCTATAATAATGAAAATAAGTTATTGAAATATGAATTCATTTTACATAGCGTAACTACATAAGATTTTTTAGTATTTCAGTAAATAAAAAGCATAACTGACTTGGATATCATGATTTGAATGGATAATGGATGCAGATACATTAAGATTTGGAATTAGCCACCAGGAAAATCTTCTTCATCGTGTCTTCATGTTCAAACTGGATGACTTGCTGAAAGATGTGCTTCAGTAAAATACGGAATGAGAAGAGAGGGACAGTATAGCATGTATAGTACTGTTGCAGTCACTGAGGATTTAGTGCTACTGTATGGCTTCAGTGTACAGAGGAAAATTTTTGGCTAGGAAACATCATTGGTGTTTTGCATCTTTGAGATTGCCCTCGAGCAAATTTTTAAAAGTAATAAAACGTTTTGTAAGCTTTTTTTTTTTCTTCCTTTTCATTCTCTCCCATAAGGTTATGAAAGTGCAAGTGCTTCTAGTGTGTGTGAACCCTGCAAGAGCAATAAAAGCAGACACTCTGAAGAAGTTGTTCATCCAAAGGTGTTTAGCAAAAGGAATCGGGAGCAATTGGAAAAAATAATTAAATACAGTAGATCTACAGAAATGTCTTCAGGTATTCTTTTCTGAATGTCAGTAATTTGTGAACTTCTGAGTGAAGGACCTCCATACTTAGTTGCTAGTTGAAAGCAGTGTGTTATGACAAATGACAATACTGTATTTTTAGCATGTGGATTTTGCTTTTTAATTTCTAAGGATGCTGTAAACATAAAAGTGTGTAAAAAGTTGGGTATTGATTGCTTTTGGGTGTTTTCTGTAGATTATGTATTTGATTAAAGTAATTTAGAAACAAACCTCTTACTGTAAAACAAACAAACCTAGCCAACCAAAAACCTCACCCATTTGTTGGTGTGTTTATGGAAAATAACTGCACAACAGATGAAACTTTTGTTTAGCGTTTAAACTACATCCTGTACTGCATACATGTTTTCTTTCTAGTCATGCTTAAAGGAACGCTATCCAATACCATTCAAATTCAATCTTATCACATAAAACCTTACATTTTTGCCATCTGCACTGCTTTTCTTACATCTAGATCATAAAAATACTCTCTTCTGTGTCTTTTTAGGTTCTGCCAGTACCTTTTGTTTTGTTTGAAAGATGCAGAAATTTTAGTCATTGTAGCACAATGTACAGCTTTGCCAATGTAGCTGTGTCCACACTAAGAGCTGTTTATTGGTATATGTAATAAACTTGTACCAGTGAAGTTCTCACAATAAGCAGCTTTGATGTGGTTTGGATGACTAAGCAGTCTTCCTCCTGCTGTTTTGTATAGACCCTGTCTTTATTTCTGGTGCGCATTTTTGTGTTTATCACTGTCTATCCCCACTTTCTACAGCGCATGCTAGGAGAATTCTGCAGCAGTCTAACAGAAATGCATGCATTGAAGCGCCAGGTAATGCATTCACTGCTTAGCTTCGACAATGTCCTTTCCCCACCCCCCACCCCCCATACCCCTTAGCTTTGGTCCTGTAACTCGGACTGTTTAGCAGATGTTCAAAATCAGTACTGTTGCAGCACCTTCTCTATAAACAAGGCAAGAGAAGTTACTTGTAACTTGCATGAAATGCAGTGATACAAACTACTTTGAATTATAACTGTGGAGAATGTGTTTATCATGTTCTTGGTTAGTCACAATTACAAGCTGAAAATACGCAGGTAGATAGTACAACAAAAAACTGATTTCAGTAGGCATTTTTAATATGTTTAAAAGCTACTGTCACATTTTATTAATGGGGGAGGGAAGTGATTTCTGGTGGCTTATTAAGAGTTGAGAAAGCTTGCCTCTATGCTTAAAAATACTGGTAAACTATTTGCAGATAATCAAATTGCAGAGTAACATTTGCTGTATTGCTAATAACTTCATTAACTTGGATACTAACAAATATCCATCTGTTAAACTAAGCTGAGTTTTCCAAATCTAACTTTTTTTCCATTCAACATTTGCCAAAATATGTATGTAATAATTTAACTGTTATGATGCAAGGATAATCCTTAATTTTCAAAGGAATGGGAGACTTAGTAGGGAACACATTGTCTTCTCATACGTATGTAATAGGGCTTAAGGGTAAGAGGTTTTATGTGAGCCTCAGAAATTATATTAGACGTGTATGAGAATGTAGGATTTATGCTTGTGTGGGAGGTGTGGGAAGGAGTGGCTTTCTTGAATTCAGTCTAGAGCTTTCTTAATGTTGTTGCTTGTGTTGCAAAAGTGTGGACTACTTGTATTATATAAACTTGAGACCTTTGGCTATCTCGTTTGAAATATCTTAAAACTCCATTTTCAGTGTTGAATACCTATTCTGAAAGCAACATTGTGGTGTGTGCAATATTCTGTTTATTAAAGAATACTTTCTAAAGGTATTATTCAGAATTGTAAAGAAAATTATTCTTATGAATGCTTTATATTTTATTTCATATATCAGGAATTGCATAAAGTTTTATTTCAGAATGTTTAAATCTTTGTTGCCCTTCAGGAAATGAGTAAGCTTTAAGAAAGCAGGTGTATAAAATGGAACCTACAATGATTGAGATATAATTTGTGTACCTGTACTTTGCATACCTAATTGGCAGTTGTCTTTCTGGATGCATGTCAAGGACTTAACGAGTTCCTTTTTTTCTACAGAAACTGGTAGTGATCTTTCTATGTTTGAAGCTTTGCGAGACACAATTTATTCTGAAGTGGCAACTCTTATTTCTCAAAATGAGTCTCGTCCCCACTTTCTTATTGAACTTTTCCATGAGCTTCAGCTGCTAAATACAGATTACCTGAGGCAAAGGGCTCTATATGCTTTACAGGTATGCACAAAATGTTTTGATCTTGTGTATGAATCAAACAAATCTTAGATCCTTTTTTACAGTATAGATTTATTATCTTTTCCAGGATATAGTGACCAGACATTTATCTGAGAACAACGAAAAAGGGAAGTGCACAAAATCACTGAATTCTGCAACATGGATGGCATCGAATTCTGAACTCACTCCCAGTGAAAGCCTTGCTTCTACAGATGATGTAAGTTTTCAAGTTCAGAAGCTAGTTTACTGTCGACTTTTCCTATCTTTTCAATTTACATGCATGCTTGTGTACTGAAATATTCATACTAGCAATTTAATTTTTCTAAAATTAATATCAACTTATACAGACTTTTCTAAACAAAGAAATGCAAGAGAATCTTAATGCAAAAGTGATTAAATATGGTAGGATTCTTGGTGCTGGAAATGAGTGATGTTTCAGGGAGGAACAGAACATGGAGAGGGGCATAAATCGAAAACTGATCTGCAAAAAGAGCCAAAATCCTCTTGTGAGTAAGGTCAGGGCAAGTACTGATCACAAGATTCTCAAAAAATTTTTGCTTTTTTTGTATTTAAGGAATCACTGATTCAGCCTCCGTACAGCTTCTTATGTGTTTTATAGTTGAAGTATTTTAAACAAACATGGTGGAATCACCTGATGGATTTATATCCTGAAAGTAAGGTTGTTCCCCAGTCAGGCAGCCTGGTGACAAGTCTTGATACCACAGCATGTGGCTGAAAAGAATTGATGGCTTGTTGACACATCTGTAAGAGGATGGTGCGTTCCTGCTTTGTATTCAGTTGTTTGGTGTTTTTTAGGAAACTTTTGGCAAGAACTTTTCTACAGAAGCATGTCAAGATTGTGAACAAAATGATGCAGACAATGGGAGTACTATGTCTACATCTTCGAATTTTGAACCCTTTGCCACTGATGACCTTGGTAAGAATGATGTGATTTAGAATGTTTTAAGCGTTACTCCCTCTCTCCTAAAATGCCTGCAATTGTCTATGGTTAAATAGTATACTATGTGTTGATTTTTAGAGTGTAATCACATGTTTTGTAAAACAACACTTAGAGAAATTAGCCACTTGTGAAACACTTTGAGTTGATCAAAGCGTGTAATAGAATCATAGAATCATAGAATCATTAAGGTTGGAAAAGACCTCTAAGATCATCAAGTCCAACCGTCAACCCAACACCACCATGCCCACTAAACCATGTCCCTAAGCGCCTCATCTACACGTCTTTTAAATACTTCCAGGGATGGTGACTCTAAATATTGGTGACTCTAATAAATATAAATATAAATATGGTGACTCTAATATAAAATATTATAACTCAACTGTAGTTGTATGTAGATTTCAAAACTTGTGGCTTTTAATTCATTTTTATCATTGTTTATTTGTCTATCAATTGAAAACTTTTTATTTAGATTAAAAGGTGTTTTTATTCTAAATATAGGCAACACAGTGATTCACTTAGATCAAGCTTTGGCTAGGATGAGGGAATATGAGCGTATGAAAATTGAAGCTGAAAGTACCCTTGACTCTGAGGGCTGCTCTAGTAATTTTCAGGGTGCTTCTGCTGCTAAATTAGAAGGTATGCACATATATACATTTTGCTTAGTTTTAGAAAGTAATTATTCTAAATATCAAGAATCATTTAATTGGCTGACTTGTTTTCTTCTTCATTTATACTGAAAACTTAGCAAAGTTTCAAAGGATCTTTACATACTTTAGTAAATATGACTTATTTTAAAAAAAGGAAAATACATGGTTTTGAAACTGGTTTTTCTTCAACAGTAACGTTGAATGACTTAAATGTTTGGTTTTTTTTAACGAGGTCCAAGTACTAGTGAATGTCTTCCTGTGCCACAGTCAAGTGAAGTTTCTGCTGTTCCATGTCCTCGTATAGATACTCAGCAGCTTGACCGGCAGATTAAAGCAATTATGAAGGAGGTCATTCCTTTTCTGAAGGTAAGAACTTTTCAATAATGTGTGAATTAGGAGAATAGGAAAAGGACCGGCATAATTGCATAGAAGAACATTATTTAAAATGGATAACTTGCATTTTAGCAACAGCTACCAATGAATATGTGTTAAGTTGCAGACCTTGCTGAGGATGAAGCAAGGATTAAATACTCCAACAGAAAGATTCTGTGGAGTTTTTAATAGGACAAAGAAATGGTAAGGTTTTTAGATTGCATAGGGCTGGTGGACTTGACATCAAGAAGAATAGAGATTTCTTTCTTTGGAGCTGACCAAATCTAATAAAAATGTTTGAGAATGTACTTCTGAAATATTTGCTGCCTTTCAGCAAAGAGAACTGAGATAATTTTGATTAAAACTGTTACATACGATTAACTTGAGATATTTTTGAAGAATAGCTGTGAGTTTTTGATTTTTAGCATTATTTTCTCCTGTTTACAAGTATCTTTAAAGTTGTTGAGAGCTTGTAAACTTCTGTGCATACAGAAGAGAAATGTGCTACTTGAAAGAAGGAGAAATAGTCACAGTTCATTCTTTGCAAAGTTAAAGAGCAGAGAAGACTGAGTTGTAAGATGCTTAAAGTCATCTCCCTGTTCCCTTTTATAGTATGCCCAGTGTATAAGCTTAGGTTTGTTTAATAAGGTACTTGGTTGATACTAGTTTTAAAAACCGTGTATATTGTTGACATGCCACAGTCACAGTGCCTCAAGACTTCTGTTTTGTTTGCAATTTTAAGGAAGCTTACAACAGTAGATATCTTAACATACACTTTAATACACTTGAGTACACAATATATGAAGATTCTTAGTTTGTCCAAATGCTAAAAGATGGCATGTACTAATGTATTGGAAAAGTGAGATAAAGCTTTGTCAATCAGTCATTAATGAAGCATGGTATCTGCTATAACTGTGTTCCAGTTAGTTTGTTTTGTGAGATGGGTTAGGACCTGTTCATGGAGTGCTGTTCCTTCAGTGGACAGGTGATTTTTTTAGAAATGAATTTCAGTATTTGTGTTGATGGCTAATTTTTTTTTAACGTGGTTACTAAACTCATTCTGTGATACTTGTTTAGGAGCACATGGATGAAGTATGCTCTTCTCAATTACTGACATCAGTAAGACGTATGGTCTTGACTCTTACACAACAAAATGATGAAAGTAAAGAATTTGTGAAGTTCTTTCATAAGCAGCTTGGCAGTATACTTCAGGTTAGTAGTTTTTCAGTGTTGTTTTGAGATATATTTTACTTCAATAGCATAGCTGCTGTTCTCCTTCAGCTTTGATACAGGATTGAGGTATTATCTTCTTCCCTAAAATTAAAGCTTTACCATGCACAGAACTTAGTTTCCATCGCTGCCAGATAGTGCAATGTGTATCTCCTGCCTGCGGCTGTCTTGAAGGAGAGCTCTGGTGATGCTCTTTCTGAACATTTTCTGTAAATTCCTGAAAATCAATGGGCTGCTCTTTTCTTTCTTCTTTTTTTTTTTTTTTTCTCTACAAGCATAGAGTTTAAATCAGTAACTTGACAAGTTCTCTGTTACGCAACTGGAGATTCTATTTAAAATCTGTTTAAGACACTAAACCATATTTTTTAAAAAGTACAAGCTATTATAAACCTAACTAATTTTGAGTTATTAGGAATATGACAAATACATAGTCTTTGAAGTTTGAAAGCCTGTTTCAAAAACTGAAGAATTATTTCTCTTCACAGGATTCACTGGCGAAATTTGCTGGTAGAAAATTAAAAGATTGTGGGGAGGATCTTCTTGTGGAGATCTCTGAAGTGTTATTTAATGAATTAGCCTTTTTTAAACTCATGCAAGACTTGGACAACAACAGTATTTCTGTAAAGCAGAGATGTAAAAGAAAAATAGAAACTACTGAAGTGATACAGTCTTATGCTAAAGAGGTTTGTTTTACTATATTTTTGAAAAATTTAGCTTTTCTGAGTTTCCTAAATATCTGCATTTCCTAAACTACTTTGATTACCTTAGTTCATGCATTGTATATATTGGTTTTTTACAAGTTAGTGCTGTGTAGTCACAGTACTGTTTGTGTAGAAGCATGAACTAGCTTTCCTCGGTAAGGGAGATGTCCTGTATTACAGATGAGTGTCTGTTGCAGATATCTAATGTAGATTTTGTTGTTGGTAATTCAGAGGAAATGTGTTTTAGTGGTTATATATGCACATAGGAAGGAATAGTCAAGTGTTGAAATAGTATTAACATCTGGGGCCATTGAGTAGTTGTTGTGGTTTAACCCCAGCCAGCAGCTAAGCACCACACAGCCACTTGCTCACTCCCCCTGGTGGGATGGGGGAGAGAGTGAGAAGGCTAAAAGTGAGAAAACTTGTGGGTTGAGATAAAGAAATTTAACAGGGAAAGCAAAAGCCGTGTGTGCAAGCAAAGCAAAACAAGGAATTCATTCACTACTTCCCATCGGCAGGCAGGTGTTCAGCCATCTCCAGGAAAGCAGGGCTCCATCACACGTAATGGTGACTTGGGAAAACAAAACGCCATCACTCTGAACGTCCCCCTTTCCTTCTTCTTCCCCCAGCGTTATATGCTGAGCATGACATCATATGGTATGGCATATCCCTTTGGTCAGTTGGGGTCAGCTGTCCCAGCTGTGTCCCTCCCAACTTCTTGTGCACCCCCAGCCTACTCGCTGGTGGGGTGGTGTGAGGAGCAGGAAAGGCCTTGACTCTGTGCAAGCACTGCTCAGCAATAACGAAAACATCCCTGTGTTATCAACACTGTTTCCAGCACAAATCCAAAACATAGCCCCATACTAGCTACTGTGAAGAAATTGAACTCTATCCCATCTAAATATTTTGATTATATGGGGGTCCCAGTTCATCATCTCTCCAGTTATGCCTAGAGCTTTGTTTGCAGTAGCTTAGTTAGGCACCATCTTTGCCTAACTTGAATAAGTCCTGTGAAGTCATCAAAAAGTTGGCTTGTTGGCATATGTAGAAAGTATCATCTAGATTTGGAGTGTGAAATACATATAAACATTTCAGAAATATTTGAGACTGTAGTACATATTCTGCTCTAACAAAGCAAGTTTTGTTTGGTTTTCACACCATTTACATTACTAAAGACATTACATCACCATTTTTAATTTTACTATTGCACTTTTTAGGAACGTAGCTTTTTTTTTTTAGTTACATGAACTGTTTACAAAACAAACACTAAACCAGATGATGTTCATATACTTAAATTGGTCAAGTATCTACCTCAGTGTTTCTTCTTGTATAGTATAGTTATGACTTCAGTGTCCTTTCAGCTTTCTTTTAGAAACACAAATACCAAAGCAAACCCTTAACTCATTCTTATTTTAAAATGTCAAGGGAAGATATTTTGTGAATCTGTCACAGACTATAAAGTCCTATAAGTAGTTTTAAGCATATCATCAGCTATGTTTCAAGATAGTTCAACTTACATATACCAGTAATATGACTCTCTCTAATGTAAAGAGGCCAAAGAAACATTCTGAATCTGGAAGGATTTGGACATGACTTCCTATTTTGTCTGAAGTTGCTCATTGGGCCTTTGTTACATAAAGGATTGGTATATACACTGCTATGAGAATGCATAGAGCCAACTTAGATCTGGCATTTCTCCTCCTCTCCTGGAAGACAGAATTAGGGTTAAGGTTAATGTTTGCCTTGTTGCTGTGGCAGCAGTTCAGATTCAACAGAGCCAGAGATAAGCCAGAACTAGTAGGTCCTGGTTACTTTGTACAGACCCGCACAATTATCTCTGTATAGTTCTGTCACAGCTTTCAGATCTGGGATCCTGATGCAGGCACATCTGATGTTGCTCGATTTTGTGGCTGCCTTGAGTCCAGTAAGCTAAATGGTTTTAGATTCCACGCTGAAAAACACAGCGCTCTGTCTTGACCAGAGCTTGTTTATCTAATTCTATATGTTAAATATGATTCAACCACAGACTGGAGAATTAGCCCATGTAAACATAATGTACCCCTTAAATAAAAACGGCTAGCACAGTTTTTTGTAATGTTTTGCAACTCTAAAATTTTGAAGACATCTGTGTAAACATCTCTTGTAGTATAGAAGTCCCCGTGGCTTACTGCCATTTTGAGATAGCAATTCTTGGTAAGATTGGCATTTCAGTCAGGCTTTCGTGAAGTCCTAGTTTGGTTCAGTATTTCATTTCAGTTTAGAATTGAAGACAGTTTGTGTTTCTTCTAGGCAAAAAAAGGTCTCCAGCTGGATGTTTGTTCATCTGCTGAAGATGTCGATGAGGACAAAGTATGTTTATGCTTCTCAACTGTCTTTATTCCTCAGATAATTTCACAGATCACTTAGTCTTACTGTTTTCTGTCATATAAATCCAGTATCTGTAAGCAGCCCATTTCCTAATGTTTATAAATTTATTAAACATCATGGGTTTTATCTCCTTTCTGTTATTTTCAGTGATTTACTTTATCAAAGTAACAAAGTAAATTGTAATTTCCCTTTTTTATTTTGAGTTGATGGTCTGGGAAATGACTACCAAAAAATCTGCTTTCATCAATAAGTCTTGGTTATTATCTGCTTTCAGTAAACATGACTTGGATATCAGTTCCTTGGTTGCTCTTGTATTTATTCCTGTTTCTACTGCAGAGCGATTACGAGCATAAAGACTGTTTGATGCATTTCTTATAAAACATTTTCTTGTTACCTTTCAAGAAGTGCATTCAGACCAACAAAGATAGTATTAAAGATGCTTTTCTACTTATTGGTGACCTTTATGTAAAATGAGCTTTGCTTTAGGACTGACAATTTGGAAGTCTAAAAAGAGCAAAGTTTATGTTGAATGCTACACAACTGAAATGGAATAATTTGTGATACTTGCTGAGCAGCTTTAGGGTAGGATCTTGCTTTTCCTTTTAGTATTCATATTCTGTATTTTAAAGAAAAAAGAAAAGGCCTGTTCTGAAGGTGTTTATTGTGGGATTTGGTCTGGGGCTGTTGCCTGTATTCTCAGCTCTAAGCATTGAGAATGTAGTAATTCGTTGAAGAATTAAATAACAAGGACAGTAAATAGGGATGGTGCTTAACTATTTTTAGCAATTAACATTTTCTTTTTTAATGGTATGGAATAAGTTGGTTTACTTTTCATCTTAAGGAGAAGGCATATGTTCTGAGTTGGGGCACATGGTATTTGAGGTCCTCAGTCAAAGTCTGAGTATTAAACATTAGCGGCCAAAATTTCTTCCTTTTCCCTTTAAGTTTGTTTTGAAAACCACTAAAATCATTGTGTTTGGGGAGAGGGGTTGTATATGAAGTTTTGTATTTTCTCTTGGAATGTTCAGCTTTTTCCAAGCAAGGGAAAGATATAGGTAATGTACTAAGTAGAATGTTGAATGCTTTCCTAAATGGGCATAAGCATATGTGTAGGCATTTATGGGCATAAAGTCAGTGCTTTCTTCTAGGGCTTAGAGCTTCTGTCATGCTGCTTTGGAAGTAAAAGTGGGAAGCTGTATGTCACTTATGGTTGCTGTAGTGTAGAAGAGTCCTTTCAAGATTTGGAGCCAAACTCAGGGCTTTACTTAGGGTTCATACAGACTGAGCCAAATTTTCTCACTCAAGGTATTTAGCAAATCATTCAGCAGAGAAACTGCTGAGTAACTATTGCTGAAGAAATGAGAAGCTGCAGTTAGGAATATTTCTAATTTTTACTAGAGATCATTTAGGAGAAGCAGGAAAGTCGCTAGAAGGTAATAATGCAGGTGTGTCTTTCTTCCTCTTGAGAATGACAAATCTAATTTAAAGAAATTTTTTTTAAGCTAGCATGCTGATCAGTGTGAACCTTTTCAGATAATGAAATGCTCAGTTACAATGTCCTTGATAGCTGTCTCTGAACAGTGCATGATCTCTTCTAGTCAGTTCTGATGCTCTGTTTCAGGAGTAGCTTTGCAGTATTCATTTCAAGGCCTTAAGGACTACTTAAACATTAATTTTTAGTCTGTAGATTTTTTATTTTTGAGAAACAAAGGTGACTCCTTGATGCAGAAACCATAACTTAATCTTTAGATAAACAAACATGAAATTGCACAGTATTCCTTGTTTTCCTAGGATAAGGATGAGACTGAAACTGTTAAACAAGTACAGGACTCAGAAATGTATGATGGTAGTGGAGTTCCTGAAAGTATTAGGTCTGATGCATCTGATCAAGAGGAAGATGAGGAAAGTGAAAGCGGTCCAGTGGCAATAAGTAAGTGATTTTTATATAGCTCATTATTCAATGCTTTCACTGTAGTTTTGACCAACTAATTTTACAACAGGATTTGCATGAAGTACTGCTGTCTAACACCTTCTCTCACAGATTTCCTAGTCTGGTCTTTTCCAGTGAAAGTTTTCCAGTACTGTATTTGCTAGTATTGTGTCAAAGGTTAAACATTCAATTAGAGGAACTTTTTCTCTTTGTAAGCAGTAGATCTGTAAAAACACATTACAATCAGATTCATTGTTTTAAGTTGCCTATCCTGTCTCCGCTAAACGTGAAGTTTCTCAACCTGTAACCTGAATGATATGAAAGCTGCTGAAATTTTATGCAGTTTTTTATTTAAATGATGATTTTTTTTTTTTAATATGCTTCTACTTAAGCTTGCTTATTTTTTAATAATTTTTTTTGCCCTGTTTGACGTCGTACACTAACTACTCATGGCTTGGTTTCCCTTATATTTACGTTCTTCATACCAGCTTGTTTAATAACTTAGATATTTCACACCAACGCAGTGGTGTTTGTTCGTAATATAGCTTATGTAGAGCATATGGATCTTTGAAAGTTAAGTCATCACTGTATCTTAATTTCAAAGAATGTTATAACTCTTACTGATCATTGCAGTATGATTTTCCCAAAAGGGATTTGGATTTTGCAGCCTTGCTTTTACTCTGTCAGGTTCTGTCAATATCTAAATCCAGTATGAAGGTGGTTTTATATTGATTTGCCTTCAGGTTTATCAAAAGCAGAAACCCAAGCTCTGACTAACTATGGCAGTGGAGAAGATGAGAATGAAGATGAAGAAATAGAATTTGAGGAAGGACCTGTTGATGTGCAGACATCACTACAAGCCAGCAGTGAAACAACAACTGAAAATGAACAGGTATTACCAAAGTTGTAAATGCAGAACAAACCTAAAACAGTGCACAGGTTTTCAGTATGTGTTTGTATGTACCTCAGTTTTTCTTGTTGCACTGTTTTCATACTGATGGAAGTAGAAGAATGATACAAGGAATTAAATGAAAGCAATAGCTGCTACATACAAAATGTAGCATTCCCCACCTGAATTTATTGTTGGTATAGCTGATGCCAAAATGGATGGACAGACACAGACAAAACTAATGTTTAAATGTGCTATCAGAGAGAGAAAATGTTAAGCTGCAGTAGAAAAGATAAACTTTAAAAAAAAGCATCATGTTTTACACATTAACTGGTTCTTCCTCTGTGTTAGCTGACATCAAGTTCTAATTGGATTTTCTTTTGCAGAAGCCATTGACTCTTGTATTCTAGCATGTCTTTGACGTGTTTTTCCTCTTTATTGTGTAATAATTTTTTTCTGGAACAACAGTGAAATGTTATTGGCTGGTATTGTCATTTCACTGTTAGTTTCCTTAAAAACATTTGGATGTGTGTGACCTGGTTCTGGAGACTTGTCGGTTACTTACATTTCAGTAAATAAGATTGACTTCTGAATCTTTTGAAACTTTGGTTTACTCAACAGCTATTAACATTAGGCAAGGATGTAAATGGAACATTTTACTTTAAAGGCTAAAACAATAGATCTTTTCAGTGGAACCAAAAATGTTTACCTGGGAACTACTATAGTGAAAAGAAAATGAAATGTTCAGATAAAACATACATATCGGTGTTAATAGTTTCTTAAAGTGTTGTTGACTAGCTGATGAATAGAGAGTAAAACTTGCTGTCTTTATTTCAAACTAGTGAAAAGACAAAAACATGGAGCAAGTGTACAGTGTGTTTCTAGTTAGCAAGGAAGAGTAAATTAGCCAATAAGCTATGAAGCTGAGGAGTAGAATTTGTTCTAACTCGTTTTCACCTTTGCCAATAGACTTCAAACCAAGAACTGAGTAAGACAAAAAGCAGTGAGATTTTGTCATCGGAACAAGAATCTGTTAATGTTAAAGGTAAGCCCCATATGCAGTAACTGAGAGATTAATGCTTCTATGTGAATTTGCATACTGTGAGAATTACGCGGACAGTGCCTGTGATATATGTAATTAAGAGGAAGATGATCGAATTTGCAACAGTTTACTGGGCTGGTTTTTTAATGGAATCACATCAGCTGACTAGATATCTCTGTGTTGATATAGACACAAAAAACCCTTTAAAGATGAAACCTGGAACAAGCTTACCTAGGTAGATGTGGTTTTGATGCTTGACAATAGCATGAATTTCAGTTGATTGTTGCAGCCCTTGGCACACAGCTGTAGCAGAGTTAATTTGTCTGTTAAAGTATATTGATGTTTAGATTTGTCTAGTACTTGCTTTTTCTGCTACTACCATTTGCTAGCAATTGAAATCTCTTTATATTTTAAAAATTTATTTCTGTGAATAATGCTGTGTGGTAACTGATTAAGAACTGAGAAATCATTTTCTGTCAAAAGACAGAAACACTACTGGGTGGTATGATTGTAACTTCTAATCTAACTGTTGTTACCACCTTCTTTCCCTGTGTTTTTCTGTTGCAAATACTGGTTTTGTCCTTGGTCTTTTTTTGTAGACTGAAACCAGTATTTGAGTAGATCCTGTGTTGCCACAAGAATGTGGCAAAATGTTAAGGAATTTATTGTTCTGTATTATATCTCCTTACACCTAGAATGAATATTTTACAATACGTCATATGGTTCTAGAAGTTTTGGTTTTTTTTTTTTAAGAAAAAAGCTGTATAACGTCAGAAATTTTCAAGTCATGTACTGTCTTGTGATAATTGCTGATACTTAAGTGTATGGGATGCTGATACACATCACAAATAATGATGTTTTATTTCAGTCAGCTTTGTGTTGATCTGAGAGACTATAATCCACTTTCATTGCTCATTTGTAGCTTTGGATCAAAATTTGTAAATAATAATAATAATCTGGGTTTTTTGTAATCTCAGAATCTTTTACTATCTCTACCTAGTTAAAATCTAGTTTTGTGGTTTTAGGTGAACAAGATGTGGCTACAATTTTGCCTCATTACCTGAATGTCATGGAGGATACACCACCTTTAACAGTCAATACCCCGGAATCCTTTATAACAGCCAGTATGAAAACAGAAGAATCAAGCTCATCTTTACCAGTAAATGAAACTCAAACACTAGATACAACGTGTGTAGGAAACAAATCCGCAAGTTCTGAAAGCTCCATGGCTGGCAGCCCTGATACGGAGTCACCTGTGTTAGTGAATGAATATGTGAGTATATTTCAGCTAAGATAAATCCAAGAGAAATGAGAAGCTTTCTTCTATTTCAGTGTTATTTCTAGTTTCCAGTCTTGTTCAGTTTTCATCTGCAAATTTGATATGGCTATTTTTTTTAATGTACTTTATTATACTAGTCAAAAATCTAGTTTTGGAGTGAAAATAAAGTAGCACTATTCTCTTAAATGTCACTATTTTTATTAACAGGAAGCTGGTTCTGGAAATGTAAGTCAAAAATCTGATGAAGATGACTTTGTGAAAGTTGAAGACTTGCCCCTTAAACTGGCAGTATATTCAGAGGTATTTTGCTATTGTTTGTGGGGTTGTGGTTTAGAAGTGCACACCCTAAATGTCTTAATTATCCAGACAGCAATAAGAATTATCCAGAATTTTGAGTTTTACTTTATCTGTTACAAAGGCAGATTTAATGAAGAAAATGGCAACGGAGGCCCAAACCAACAGTTTGTCTGATGAATTACTGGATGGAGGTGGAGCTCAAGATAAAGAATTAGTAGGAGATGCCCAAACTTTGAAAGAACCTGGTAAAGATTATTTTCTAAATCCTCTACACCTATTGGGAAAACACTCTGGTATGGCCTAGAATTTAAATATCTTGTTATCACTGATTGAAGTAAGCAGTTATCGTGGTGCTGAAAGAATAGCCTCTTTTGTTATCATGCATTTGAAAATGATGTATTGATATGAAGGCATTTTGCCTTCCATGTCCCTTCTATATACTTCTGTTAGATTATGTGGCTAATAAAGTCATAAAAATTAACATATGTAAAATGCATGATATAACTTAATGGTTTGAAAGTTACTAAAATGGAACAGTATTTTTGTTCCTTGTTACACAAGCTTAGGTTTAGTAATACTGTAAATTCCAATAGCTATTACCTGATTTAATAATGCTCAATATAATTTGCTGACAAACTGCTCTGTTTTTGTAATAGAAAAGTTCAAGAGACTTTTCAGAATACTAAAATATCTCTTCAGGGAAAAGAAAACTATTTTTCAGATGAAGCATACCATGAGGTAGAAAAACTTTCAGTGTGTATGACAGCAATAAAGATTTGTCACTTTCATGAAACAGTATTTATGCAGCTACAGAAACTTAATGGTAATGCAGGTCAAAGAAACTTTTCTTTTTTTAATATAAGGTCGATATTGTGACACAAGTTATGGTATTAGAGGCTTCTGTTCTGTTGTTAAGCTTGTAGTCCTCCAGTGGAGGGTATAGTAATGGCGAATATAAATGCATGAACTCTGAGTATTCTGATGGTAGTTGTTTTCTGCTAGTGTAGCTAGTTCCAATTCCTCGAACAGTATAAGCGGATGAAAATGCTTTTTTTTAATGCAGCTGTAGTGACAGCATAGGATTTTCCAGAATAGAGTGTGAAGAAAGGTGCATCTTTCCTTCCATTTCATTCACTGCCCATCATCATTCTGCTTGTCACAGCTATGCTAGCAGAAGTCTGTCGTGTCAGTCTGGTGAATTCTGATGCATATGCCTGGTATGGGAACAGTGGCTAAGAATGCCATGCCACACAAAACTAGCAACTAAGCCATTCTTCATCTGCATATGGGGGGTGGCTGTAGCTGTTCAAGTAAGCCATGGCTCAAAATGCTTGTGGAAAAAAAGGTGAGGATGAAATATTTCATCAAGGTGCTTTAACAGATGCTTACAAGGAGTTGAAATGTGGTCAAGAGCTGTGTTTGATGCCTTGTAGCTGCTAGACAATAACGAGTATACTCTTATTTTACAGAAACTTTTGGAGCTCAAAGTGCATGAGAATAACCTTGAAGATATCTGCATTTATAAACTCCACGTATACAAATGCATATGGAAGATCAGCACTAATTTCCCAGAACTCCAAAAATGTATAAAAATGTAAAATTTTTGACACACTGCCTCTTAGGATAGGTATGCTAACTTCTGCCTGTGGCAGTTTGAACAGCTGCAACTGAATCCTCTTCTATTCAGTTTTGCTGCACTGTTCTTCTTTTGTCTTAATCTTTTATTATTTTTTATTGTGACTTGTTTAGTAATTTCAAAATTGTAGTTTTAAATAAAGTTTGGAATTGTCTGTAAAGTTGTCTTTTGAAAAATTTTCCTCTGGCTTACAAAATGGTATGCAGAGTGGTGGTGTTGGAAGTTAATGGACTTTAAGTGTAGCCATGCTTGTAGCAGTTTGTTACTCCTCTTCAGAGAAGCACTGCTAACTTGCCTGGGACAAGAGACTCTTGTCCCACTAAGTTCCTCCATCTTCTACAAATATGAGGTGTAGGCACAGCACATACCTACATGTTGCCTTTATAGCTATGTATAGCTGGTCTGTGGAAAAAAAAAAAGTTCATGTTCATGGCCTGTTTAACTAGTTTCTATCAGCACATTTATCTAAGGTGAAGTAGTTAACTGCAGAAACCATCTCTAATTTTGTGCATTTTCTGTTTTGCACTTTCAATGTGCAAAGGGATAAACCTGTCTGAAAATTTTAGTATTCTTTCATGTGTAACACTTAAAATTGCTGCAGTTGAAAGCCTGTAGAATCTGTTCCTAAAGTATTTGACTTTGTGAAGAATTTTCATGTAGAAAGGAAGAAATTTAGGAAATTAATGTTTAAAAAAAAAAGTTAAAGTCAGCATCTAATGAAGTCTCATGGCAAAGGCAGAATTAGGATTGTAGAGAAGTAGATTCAAAAACTTGAACCAGAACAAAAATTTTCTTCACTTTTTCAGATCAGAGTTACTAATAACAGTAAGTCATAAAATTGAGCTAGAAAAGCTTATTTGGCATATCTGCTGTATTATAGAGGTCCTGCTTACCTTAAAGACAAAGCAATGGTCATCTTAAATTCAGGACTGCCTTCTGTTTGGGGTTAGTGTAATAATATGACTATATGCTGTGGGAGACAGTCTAGTGACAGTGAAGCCTTAACTATGCCTGAAGTTTGAATAAAATGAGTGTGATCCTACTGTGATTTCTTTTTTTTTTTAGTTTGTTTTGAGTCTCCAGGTTTTATGAGTGAATTTTGAAATGGCAGATTGGAGATGAGAGGTATGATTGTAAAGGCAAAAGTATATTAAAAGTTACTGTGCAGGCTGTAACCTCATGGTGATAACTGCATGCAGAAAAAACTTTACAATTTTGAGGACAGAGGACAGAGGAAATACATTGTCACAGAGGCAAACCTGTGAAAATGAAACAAAATGAAAGCTTTTAATCACTAACTTGACACAAGAATCATTCAATAGACCTAAAAGAGGACATTTTCGTAAAGTGGAACAAGAAGATTTGTGCATATTTGAGACAAATTAGTTTATATGGTAAATCACTGAACTCGAAGCTCAAGAAATAGCATGAGCACACACCATTCCTGAATTCTTGCCCTGGAATGGTGTGTATGAACAATGCATTGAAATGGTATTTCTTTGGTCATACTTTCTCTCTACCCTTTCTTCAGAGAATCACAGAATGGTTGAGGTTGGAAGGGACTGCTGGAGGTCATCTTGTCCAAACCCCCTGCTCAAGCAGGACCATGCAGAGCTGGTTGCCTAGGCAGATTTTGATAATTTCCAACATGGGGGACTCTACAACCTGTCTGGATAACCTGTGCCAGCGCTTAGTCACCCTCACAGTAAAAAAGTGTTTCCTAACATTGAGAGGGAACCTCCTGTGTTTCAGTTTGTGCCCTTGCAGTCCACTTTCATTATCCATTGCTCAAGCAGTAGAATGGCCATATCTTATATTCTGATGCTAGTCCTTCTACTCATACATAGTTCAGTTCAAGTACACTGTTTTTCAATAGTAGTAGAGAAGATCTTGCTTAAAATTATTACAGGAGAGCACGTGAATGAGATGTGAGAAGCAGAGTCTTCTGCTTGACACATTGCTTGCTTCCTTACCAGTCTGGACCAAAATGAATGTTACATTTTACTGTCCATTATCCATTGCACACTTCACTTCAGAGACAGTTGTGTAGAGCACTGAGTACAAAGTTAAGAGGTCATAGCTGGTTCTTCTCTGTCACTAACAATATATAACAGCTCTTCCCTTAGAGGGAGGTTGCTGTACAAGACTTGTCTGTTACTGTTGTGTAGTGAATGACCTAAGAAAACAGCAGAATGCAGTGGTATAGAGTGAAACCAAATCACATTAGAGTTTGACTTAATTTCACTACTGGAAATATCTGCTACTTCTGGGAGGAAGGTGGAATAGTTGATTTCTTACAAGAGATTGCAACATTGCTTTTGAAACTTTATTTTACTCAGGTCATTATATCCCACTGTAACTTGAAGTCATTCATGCTCCAAAACTAATCACAGCATTCACAAAGTCCAACCATTAGGACAATAGAAAACACAGAGTAACTTTGGGTTGCTTGTGCTGCAATGCTAGTATTTTGAACTGTAGTTACCTACTACTAGACTACTATCTTGCATAACAGCAAGCAGTTCAAAGAAAACTTAGTGACTTTGAATAACAAGTTAAACTAATAAACTCTCTTATTTCAAAAGAAGCCTTCACTCATTCTATATTCATACAGTAGTATTTATTCAAAGACAGACTGGAACATTTCTTGTCCTACTTTTATATAAGCTTCTCTCTCTTCATTTGTCATGAGAGACACAAGCTCTGGATTTTCACTAACTTCTCTGTATGAACGAGGCTGACCAGCTACCATTAAAATAGGACCTTGTGTTTCCTGTTCCTCCTCTTGTTCAAAGTTGCTGCCCACTACTTTAATTCCTGCTCTTCTTGAGTGTGTGGCATCTTCTTCAGACTCGCTAGTATCGCTGCCTGCTTCAGGTAGTTTGCCTTTGATAACAGGAGCCTGGTCTGTGCTAGACAATGACTTGGGTTCATGGATCAGAAGAGTCTTGATGATTTCATTATCAGTGACAGTTCCTTTAACACTTTCTTCAGTTTCTTCAGAAGCATTTACTCCTAATACACAATAGTAAGTGTTAGAGTTATCAATAGTTTACAGTTACCACAGGCATCCTACATAAATGATTGTT
This sequence comes from Fulmarus glacialis, assembly GCF_000690835.1. Lineage (NCBI taxonomy): Eukaryota > Metazoa > Chordata > Aves > Procellariiformes > Procellariidae > Fulmarus > Fulmarus glacialis. The sequence continues at coordinate 24,483 of NW_009203715.1, forward strand.
TCTACTCTGGATCTTTTTTGCCCAAACTTTAGAATTCTCTTGAAAGTGCAGGCATTTCCAGGAGCTTTCCACTTTAAAGATTACCACTACCGTTACTGCACGGTTACAGCCAAAAATTTCGGACCTGGTACCTGACCTCTGGCTTTAGGAACACTACCTAAGGCAGTCTAAAGACTAGTTTTTAGAAACTAAGATCTGATAGATACTGGTGCAGAATTGAAGCATTAATCTATATTTTAAGCCAAGCTCACTACATTTTCAATAGGAAAGCTATCTTTAAATGCAGTAAGGCTGCTGAATTTAAGTATTTACCAATGTTTAAAACTTACCAATGCTATTGTTGGTGGCTGTTGTTGCTCCTTCCACGGTGCTCTGTGACATCCAGATAGGTTGCTCTTTAGTTGCTTTTTCTCTTGTTTTCTTCTTGGGCTCAGAGTCTTGGACATCAATAACTAAGTTTTGGGTGTACATATTGCCGAAAGAGGAACTTCTGTTGGCCCATTTTTCAGGTCGGCTGCAGGATTCCAGCACACTTGAACCCACCTTCTGATCAAAGCTGAATGAAATGTCACCCATTTTGGACAGGTTAAATTCAAGCAAGAACGCCCCAGTTCCCACTCAAAAAAAGACAAAAAAAGCATGTTTTGTCAGCAGACTAGCTTTAACAAGTGCTCTACATTAAAACAATTTGCACTCCCCCTTACCTCATCTCAGAGGCAAGTGATTTTGAACCATTGATTTTTGCATGGTCTCTTCAGCAGTGCATCCCTGGATGGAGCACACTGACAGAGAAACATTACTTTCTCACAGAAATGGCTATGAACATTAGCTGAAGGAGAAGTCTAGCAAATTAATTACTTCTTAAAAGAAAAAAGGTAGCAAAAATAAAACTATAAATGCATAACAATAACGTAGAATGCCTTAGATATTACAGGCTTCTTCATTAAGCAGCTGACAGTACCAAAGCAGAATGGAGTAGAAAGTAGGCTGCAAGTTCAGTAATTTAAAAATTTTTTACAACTGGGAAGTTGTCGGGGGGGGTTGTGTTGATCTAGGGTTATGTTTATACCTTTCTGATAATTCTGGTATTTCTGTTGGCTGAGGCTCCAGCAAGTCATATGGCAGAACAATATCTTCAGTCTCACGCAATAGCACAAAGATAGGTTCAATCTGCTCATTGAATTTTGCTAGCAAGGTTCGAGCGTCGCGCTTAGGAAGTGCTGAGGCATCTTCCTCTACTTCAGTGTTGCAGTAAGTGCAGCGGAAAGTCTCTGCAACGTTATCCAAATTGGAAATTCTCATGTTCATAGGATGCAAGAGGTTAGCAGTACCTTGTTAAGAAATCCACAGCCTGTACAACTACCAAAGTGTTCTGACTTCACTAGACTTTATCCATTTGTTCACATTAACTAGGGGAACTCAAGTTACAAAGGCAAGCCAATTTTTTTTTTTTTTGAGAAGGACTGATCTTCACACACTTGCTCTGCAAGAGAGAAATGTCCGTATTGGGGGAAAAAGTTAAGATGGATAGACATGGAGTATCATCAGATAGTAAGGTTTTTTTTTTCTTCTCTCATCTTTTTCTTAGTTCATAATGTAAGGAAAAAAGACATTTGCAAGCATAAATAGCATCTGGGTTTAGTTGTTCAGAGTTCTAAAGTTCAAAAAGACTCGTTTAGAGTCAAAGCATATGCTAAAGACCTGTATTTATGTCTTAAGCAAAAAAAAAAAAAAAAAATTAAAGCACATTCTATCAAAATATACCACCAGCCTCAATGTTTGCATTTCAGTAACTTGACAAAGTCCCTCCATTTAGAACAAAGGGGTGATTTTTGCTAACTGATAGTGCACTAACTTCACCGTTGGCATTTCGAGTTAGTCCCATAGAGTAAAGTTCATTCTCCCTGGCTCTGGCATCAAGGTGCAGATACCACGACCCAGATGTTAACACAGTAGCTGCACTTAATGTATTGCAATATGATGCCATTTTAACTCATTTTGAAAGAGTACTCTAGTTATTTTGATTTTAGAGAATGGAAACCCACAAGCCCTGATGCCACTTCTGCTATGGATGTGTCGTGTTGCCCTGGGAGGAGCCTGAACTTCCCTGTTTCCAGCACAGGAGCGACAGAACACCTCTCCTCTGCTGCCAAGCTGCAATACGCTGATTACAGTAGGTGGCTGCAGACAGCTTTATCCATCTTGTCCAACTCTTCCATCAGAAGAATTGAACACACAAATGGATTAACTAACAAATTCAAAACAGAGTAAAAGGAGTGCTGTATTCTCATTTCCACATGAGGAAGTGGGACTCACAAGACTTGGGTGAGTATCTTAAACCAGGTTAAGCGTCTTGTTTCTAACAAAACTGAGGCCTGAATTGGATTCCCAACCCCAGCTCCTACATGGAAGATTATTCTTCCTGTTGCTTGGCCTATTCTACAGAGACAGCTTTTTCTCTTACCCTCACCTCCCAGCTTCTCCTGTCCCAGGCCCTTGTCCACCAGCAGACAAGAAGTATATCCTAACAAAACATACTTTTATTGCAAAGTTCGCACAGGAGCCATTTTTGTGCTATTAGAGTTATTCTTTAAGAGCAAATAAGCAATATAAGCAACATACCTGTAAATACATCAAAGAGCTGATTGACTTCCAGGTCTGTGTAAGTGCTGGAGCAAGATGGACATTTAAAAGAGGACCTGGTAGTTGAATCCCGCTCATCCGCTTCTATTTTCCGGCGTATGTGATCCAGTTTGTATTTTATCACATCCACCAGCACCTTGTAATTGATGTAATAGTAGTTGTGCCTCGTGCTTTTCCCGTTAGGCCCTGTTTCAACTCGCATACGCAGCTTCACAAACTTGTCTGCCTTGAGCGTGTTGAGGATAGTACGCAGTTGTTTGCGTTCATACTTGAGCAACTGTAACAAGTCATCCTCTTTCACGCAGGGGTAGCGGATCAGTATATCGAGGGCCAGGGAGTACTCTACTCCATAGAAACCACGCACCATATATTTGGCCAGGCGCTTCAGGGCTGCCGGGACCTCTGTGACCGCGTTTTGCTCTTCCATCAGGAGCTGAACCACTGTCAGAAATAAAAGTGCTGTACAACAAACAGAAGGGAGGTGAGGTGCAGTAAACCTTTCTTAGAGCTCACAGGCAGGTGTAAAGCAGGTCATTTGCTATGCTGCATTTCTGCAAGAGTCTTCACTGAATAGATTAATGTAAAATCCTTAACCTGCACCTGCGGATGAGGAAGGTATCGATAGATATCAAAGATTACCTAATCTTCAGGCACAATGATTACACCTGAAATATTCATGTCCTCTTGTGTAAAAATCCATAGAAGTTATCTAGGAAAATGGGTTACAGAAAGTTCATAATAATTCTCTTTACAGAAGACAGCACAGTTAACTTGCGTGCCTACATCTGCCTGAAGTATCTGTTTTCATTCACAGCCAGCCAAGTAAGATCTGGAGTGAACATTATATGCCTTAAAAAGTAAAGCTCAGGACACAAGCTGGGCAGGAAATCTTTAGTTTAATTCATAACAGTGCGTGAAATAGATGAGACTGTATCTCCCTTTGTAGCAAAGCCACAAGAGGTGTTTGAACCCCTTTTAGCTTGCTCTCTGTGATTTTTCTGCTGGCTGTTGTAATCAAAGAAAGGCCCAGCAAAGCTGGGGCTCAGGATGCTCCACCTTGTCTGGTACTGTCCTCACTCAGCACAGGGTGTTTGGGGCTGTGGCTTCTTGTTCCACCACACTAAATCACCAGGGAACGTTCGTAGCAGAACATTTTCCTCCTTAGTACTGTTCTCCCCTGTAGAAATAGGGCTCCTGGCAACAACCAATTCCTAATGCCATTAACTAGAATGTAACTAATTTTAATCAGTCCAACTGTCCTAACTGTTTCTTATTTGTAAGAAGTGGAGGGAGAAGAAAAAAATTGAGGTACGTTTCAATAAACATGCTGGTTCCTTTCTTTGAGGCATGTTAAAATCCTACAGTAATATTTGATATTATAGTTTTACTCTTTCACTTCTCCTTTGCCCTCATCCTCAAAAGAGGCTTAACTAAACAGTACTCCTGACTGTCACGTGTTAGTAGGGCAGCGTAGCTCATCGCATGACTAGACAGACAATATTCACTTCCCCAGGCAGGAAAGCACCTTGAGCTTGTGTTCAGCCACGTCTCCCAGAAGCTAAACCCTGTTCTTGCTGCTAGTCAAGCCCTAGCAAGGGTATGACACGCCATCTGTGTACACACGTGCGGATGCGTCTGTGGTGGGACAGGGACATACTCTAGTCAAGAGTCAGGAACTCCATCTGCTGAAAAGACAATAGAAGTTTAATAAAATCTTTTTGACTGCAATCCCATCTCCACCGCTTTCCTTGATGGATGAGCTACCTCAAGCTACCAGTGCATTTTCTGCCAGATAAAACCACATGCAGACCTGTTGGATAACACATTAGTGAGCACGGCGGCTATCCTTTATCCACTTGACCATGTTCGCGCCCCAGCTGCGCTCAGCAGGCAATTTTCCTTCCCCCATCTGCAGCAAGGGCTCTCTGCTCTCAGAGCCAAGTAGGCTTTCCTTCGAAGTCAGGACAAGGGTATGCAGAGGAGATGATCTATATATTGTGAATAGCCAAGAAGCTTCAGACAGCAGAGAAGCTACCAGTGTGCGGGACAGCTTAGATTTACTGCTCGTGACCCAGGGCTACAGGCTGGATTCCCACGTCTACTCTCCAGTGTTTTAACCCCAGGGGCACTTGAGCCTAAAACACGATTTCTGGAGCACAACCATCAGACTTCTTCCACAGAAAAATACACTAACTTATGCTAAAGACTCATCTTTCTTCCTCTTTCTGGCCTCACAAATTTGGAATTTGTTTCTGTGCCGTGGCTTATACTCAGGAAGGACGGACAGTGTCCTCAGCCAGCCCCAGCTCCAGAGATCAGGAGCATGGCTTTGAGTGTCCTCAGGCTCTGGAGAGCACTAAGCCTTCTCCTTCTGCACTGTGGGGAGGTAGCCCACAGAACGGAGGCACTGTAGCCTCCAGTCCAGGCCGAAAGGAAAGCAGCCATCACATATTTCCGTAACGGGGTCCAGCCCCACTGAGGAGTGCTAAGTGCAGCCCCAGCATCCGTATGGGATACGGTACCAGTCATGTGCATTAGTCTGGGCTAGCATCTCAGAAAGGGCTGAGGTGCCCTCTGTGTGGATTAGTTTTATATGAACGCCAGTTGGATTGTGGCACTATTGAAAAAAAGAACAAAACCACTTCTGCATCTAGTCCTTGGCTAATGGCGGCAGAACCCTGACACTTAAAGGACTTGTATTAGGAGCAGGTCTCATGACTGTTTTTTCTTACCGTAAGTCAAATAGAGAATGAAATTACTTCAAAGAGAGTGTGATAAGTAGATAACATCATTAACGAAGAAGTAGGACCTGAACTGTAAGCTTGAGGTTTGCTGACCTATCAATTCTCTGGATGACTCCTTATCTCAGACTTGCATTGCGAACTTGCATCTCTAAAGCAAGAAGTACTCTGAAGTGCTACGAAGTCTGGACTGTGCTGAAGTGCTTCTGAGCGCCTTGATGTTAAATCTCTTCAAGTCCAGAGTCTTACAACCATGTAAACTATTCAGCAAAAGTAAAAACACACCCAAACCAAAAACCCACAACCAAAAACCACCCACAAAAACTCCACCACACCCACACAACAGAACCCCCCATACATACACACATAGTGTAAATATCATGAATATACACTGAGAGAAGAGTGAAAAGCCTTTTTCGACAACAAATCCATAGAACCCACCGTCCATTTGCAGTGGAAATTTAGATATGCAAACCTTTGATTCAATGTAAAGGAAAATGGCTTTCTTTTACAAAAATGGCTGAATTTGCCTTGAATAAAGAACATTCATGGAAAATACAAACCCCTCGAGAAGTGTTCCTTTAAGTTACAAAAGAACTAAAACTGTATGTATTTTATAGTAAAAACTACAGAAGTTCAAAATTGCAGGGAAGCTTTCTCTACAGTGCTTTGGCATATTTGAGGTTGTATTTCTCCAGTCCGTTTTGAAAAACCTCTCCATCTTATAATCACCAAATCTGAAGTTCTTGCAATTCAGGAAAACTGCTGATTTTTAAAAGCTGTTACATAGTTTTCATAGTTCACAGACAGCAGTTCTCTTTAAGAGGAGCTTGAGACCACCCTTATCAAGGAAATGAGAAGGAAGAGGAGCTGCTCCCTGCAGAGAGAGAAGGGCTTTAAACAGGAATCTGCTCTGCAGCTGAGCTACAGTCTTCGTTAAGGAGACAGGTATTTTGCTACTCATGTAGATTCTCCCCCCCCCCCCTTACAGCTGATAGCATCTATGGACAAGATATCTTACAAGTCACAGTCTAGCTTCTACCTTTAGCTGCTTTTAAAGTACTTACTTTTATGAGGGTGGGAGCTACCTTCTTACTACATTGATTATTTTTAAGATTATTTAGAAACTTAGATGCCTGAGAGGCCCTTCTGCTTACAGTTAATATGGAGCCATTATAATCTTCATCAAGGAGAGAGGAATGCAATGCTTTGTTTTCCCCATAAGCAGGAACTGCCTTTAGGATCCTCTTTTTGCTTTAGGAAACCTACACAGAGTTGCTTGTTGTGTTGGCAGGCAACTATCAAAAGCAGAATTTCAAGTTAACAGGCATCACAGAGAGCAAGTTCTGCAAGGTTTCTCTGAAGCCAGTTGCTTAATTAACATTTTACTTGAGCTGCCTGAGAAGGCAAACTACTCATCTCACACTTTAAAAGACATTAAACCAGAAAGATTTATTAAAGTAGTCTTTTGTCAGACTTCATATAACTGTATCATTTGCAAGTAAGTTAAAAACCTTATCATTACCTCTCTTGGACAGGCGGAAATCTTCAGTCTGATACTGTAGAAGAATCACTCCTTTCCCAAGAGCTCAAAGTAACTGCAAAACAAGCTTAAGTATTTCCCAGCCTTTTCCTAGACCTATCTGTGCTAAGCCCTAATTATCACCCAGCTGGAGCAAGAGAGTCCCCAAATCTCATTTCATTAGCAACTGAATAAATTCAGCCTTACATACATTGCATCATGATAAAGTTATAAATCTTATTGCTCAATGAAATCCACCTACAACTGGCAAGGACTGAAAATGTAAGTGACTGCAATCTTTGATTAGTGTTTCCATTAGCATGACTTCAGAAGACTAAAAGTAACAAAATAATTAACTCTTTTTTTGTTGTTGCAAACCAAATATTTAGTAAGGTAATTTGCATAATTTATGTTTAGAAGCTTTCATAAGCAAACCAACCTGGAAACTTGAGTATCTTGCAAAGAAAAAAGCTGGAATTAATATGTTTACTAGTTTTTGCATTTTTACTTACTCATCTTTTTAGGTGGTTTATGTCTTCAAAAGGGAAAAAAAGCCATTTTTCACTGTATTTCTCTAGAAGATAAAGTTATGAATGCTATTATTTCCTCTTATGGGTTACACATCTGTGTTTAAAAACAATGTTGAAATCAGTTTGTCAGACACTGTACAGTCCAGGGTTAAAATGCTGAATTCTATTAGGATTACGATCATCGTATTCCATGTCAAATCCATTGTCTTTCCTGTGGTTTTTTTATATATGTACAGTGGAGGCTGGTGTTTTGTAGTGATGTGACTTAGGTCTTCTTGGTACGTGTTGCAGCATGCATTGTGCTTTCGTTACTGCTGTTTGTTGCTGGAACTCTAACTCTCCAACTTACCAGGCATGTGGGTCCATGGAGAGCCCCAGAGGTGCGGGAGCTTCTCTGCATAGGGCAGGCTGTGGGATTGGCATCTGTAAACGTCACTACAGAAGACAGTGCCTCTGACAAATACTCAATGCCAGAAAAGAAACCTCATATTTTAGTAGCTGTAGCAAGAATTTAGATTTCAAAATACTTCAAAGGTTTGATACTGCAGTTTAGAAACTGCAGGAACAGGTGACTATAAAAAAATCCCTGAGTTTAGCTCTGCTCTTGCTTGCGATTTATAGTAGCAGGGATCGGTTTCATGCCGTATGCTGGGAAAAAGCCTGCTACTACTCTGTTTTTTTTTTTCATTAAACAAGAAACTATTTGGCAGATACCCACAGCTGAGAAGTATAATTGGCATAAACCTTGCACTGCAAATTTAAAATGTTCACACAGGTAAAATTAAGCAGATATACCTCATTCCATATAGTGGTTCTTGAGTATGCTCCTTTGTTGTCGTGTTACACTAGAAAATGCAAAGGAGCAAGACTACTTGCTGGTACCTGTTGGGTTTAGTCTGTGGGAAATGTTTACAATGAATAATACCCGTGGGTTTCCTTGCCGAGTGTTTTGAACAGGGAAAGTGTCATGTAACCTGAGCGCTGTTATTCATGTGATGGTCCTCAGCCTGCGTGTGGAGGTGTGGAACCAGATCACAAGAAAACACAAAACAGCTTTCTAAATTAAGGAGAGTGATGGTCTGGTTGGTATCACCGCTTTCAGAAACAGGAAATCACAAGCACCTGTGCAAGCTGCGGCTGACAACACCAGGGTGGTTTGGTACGGACAGTTAACCTCCACATAGCAGAGGTAAATCTCCAGGTAGCAAAGGTACTGCTCAGCCAGGTGTCTGCCTGTTTGGCAGCTGGGAGGCAATTCTGTACGGGCTCAGGCTGTGCTGCCTTCGTCCTGCACGTTCAGAGCAGGAGTGAAAATCAAAAGCCCCCAAAAAAAAAAAAAAAAAAAAAAGTGTGGTTTGAGCAGGTATTTCTGACTGCAGGCAGCCCTGGCAGCGAGGGCCGTGGGAAGCAGGATTCGTGCTGGTATGTTGTTGTGATGTTGTGTAACAAGACGTTATTGAAAGCGGGAGCTTGAGATGGGGATAGGCAAAGTCACCTGGCTTTGTTTCAAACCCATTTGGGTGGCTGGGACGTTTATCTCTAATGGTATGGGCATGCACTGCACTCGCAGGCTACTTGATGAAAAGGAGGCAGATCACTGACTGAGCAGTCTCAGGTGGGAGAAATAAGTATTAGAGTCTGATCAGAGGTTGAAGGAGAAAATTAGTGGGTTGCTCCTTTAGGGGGGCAAAGGTATAATCAAGATCCTCACAGAGCAAACGCAGTATGTTTTACCTGTTGGCAGAGCAGAGATTGGTGTAGATGGCCTGGCAGGAGTTTGCGATGTGCACCTTGGGCAAATGGGAGCTCTTCGAAGTTGCTTTATTGTCCTCTCCAGGCCTAACAGCTGCTGTTCTGCCTTTCCCTGGACAGGCACATGGAAGCTACGTTCTGCTGTATCTTATATTCTCCACACCAACTGATACCCAGCCCTCAGTTTGAAAAATAAAATCTCTAGCTGTCTAGCTCATACACTCAAGCACTGCAAAATAAGAAAACACCAGGATCATAGTAAGTGCCGGTACGTAACCAGCTCCCCTGCACGCACAGGGCTCTTAATCGCACAATCACATCTCTCTTCTTTTTCCCCATGCTGGCCCTTTCACGAAGTCTCTGCCTCAGCCAACACACGGGGTGTCAATGTTCAGCACTCAGTGCGTGGCCCTGAGCCCTGCTTATTTTGTGAACCATCTAAACCTTGCATTGAGATGATTTGTTTTCTTATCAGTTTTCCTATGGTGCTCTCCCTGTATTACCTAATTCCACGATTCTTGAAGGCATGGTGCTATTGAACTAAATCAACTTTGTTTGAGGCCTTTAGACCTCTTTTTGGATTAGTTTATGTTGTAATCTTCCCAATATCTAGAAAGATAGAGGATATGGTGCCTGTGTTACATATGGAGCTTTGAGGTACAGAATTTGAAACCAAGATTGTCAGGTAATTTTGAGAACCTGAACTGAGGTTTAAAAAAATAGGATATGTTTTACAGTACTTTATGTGATTGCAGCACAGCTGTCTCTGTCTTGATTGCAGTTGTGATTAGTACTTCCAAAATACCACCACTGCTATCGCAGACAGGGTACTTGCCAAGCAACGCAACCTGCTGGGTTGCCTGTGCAGCATCTGGCAAAAGTGGGGAGAGAATTCAGTTGGCCAGTAGGTACTTAGAGCTGCCTGGTCTGTAACACCATCCTTTCTCTTGCAAGGCATTATCTTATTTACTGTCTTGAAAGCTGGAACAAAGCAGAAGCCTTTCTCCTTTATTATGCCATCCTCATTCATCACAAGAACACAGCCTGTCCTGTGCAGTGAGTGAAGCAAGGGATCTCCGTAAAGTAAGTTTTGGAATCATACAAAGAGACTGTATTCCATCCAAAAAGGAAGGGGAACGAGCAGCTGCTACGCTTGTTGGCTTCTGGACACTTCACAGCCTTAGTATACTTTTTATGTAACTTATCTTGCTTTTAAATCTAAAGAATGGTAGCTTGGGATACCATGTATTTTTAATTTTACTGTTTTTTTCTTAGAGGACCAGTTTAGATCTACTGTCTCTCCGCCTAATTTGAAAAAAATGTAGTAACAGCAGTTACTAACCACATAGGCTGCTGCGGGTGGGGAGGCACATTTTGGTTGGGGTTTCAGATGACAGCAAAGGAATGCTTAATTTAGGGAGTAATGGGGTCAATAGAGGACTATACTGCAGCTGCTAGGTCTTAAACCTGCCACTCTCGGCTGTCTTCTTACTCTGTTTTACTTCTCTTTCCTCTGACATCTGCTGACACTCTGGCTCCTGCTTCTCTCTTCCCCCCCC
>NW_009203716.1:0-6638 GCF_000690835.1 Fulmarus glacialis
GGTGGGGGGGTGGGGGGGTGGAATTCAGAAGCAGTTTCCAAAAAGAAGGAAAAAACCCAACAAAATTAATTGAATGGCTGCAGAGACTGAAGTCTTTCTCTAATATTGTCATTAGATGGGAATAGAAGTACAATAATAGCATGATTTGAGGGAAACTAGCAGTATTGACATCCATTTTTACCATGAAAACCTAAAGCCGTGACATTCTTAAATGAGGCCAATCACAATCTAGGTCCTAAAGTGAATTCAGGGTCTTTGTCTACAGCCTACTCTCAATATTTGCAAACAATATTATGCCATCACTAAAGCTCAGAGTTGTTTCTTCATTAATAGCTTAAACAGTAAGCTCCCCTTTATGGAGTATTTGGTATAAAAACACTCATTAAGAGTCAGTTTGCTTAGATAAAGGAATTAAAACTGAATTAGCAACGACCTTGGAATTTAAATATTATATTTCCAACATCTCTTCAAAGCTTCAATAGACTTCAAATAATAGTTAAAAAAGCCATTTCCCCCAAGGCTAAAAAGACAAGGGCTGTGTTATGGGGGCAAGGGTTTGTTGTATTTTTAATCATTATATGGGCATATGCTTTCAGTCTAATCCAAGTGTTTATGCATACTTTCTGTAGCTCTCAAAAAATATAATCAGGACATTTAATTAGACTGATTTGTAAAGAAGACCATTACTAGTAAGAATTCTTTTTATGATTATTATTGCATAGTTTCTTCACATTTTAGAATGAGGCCTACCTAGGGAATATTGTTAAAACATAACAAGCAACAACAGGAGTTACACTGGGATTTAAGATGCATTACAGGATCCTTCTTCTTCGTTTCTCTCTCTGAAATGGGTTTTGCTCAAATGCACATAGTGAGGACCAAGGAAACCATTTTTGGATTCAAGAGACCTAGTTCTAAGACTTAGAAAATGGTAATCAGGCAAAAACCCCAGGAAAACAGCCCTTCAAGCTCCAATGACAAAAACCAGAGTCAATATATACATATACATGCATATATCTAAGCATGTAAATATGTATATGTATTTTTATACAATTTTTATATATGTGTGTGCATCTATATATATATATATAGACAAAATTAAAAGGTTCCTGCAATATAACCAGAACTCATTTCTCAAACTAAACTCTGGCCGAGAGGTGAGTTCAGTTTGCCATCTTTTCCCCCTCTACACACATGCTAAACTCACACACACTCACAGTATTAAAAAGAAAACACCCTCTAAAAGTCAACTTCAACTATCAGTCTGCAATAGCTTTACCTTCCCTCTCAAGTAGGGATCAGATCCCCGTACTAGAACAACTTCTAAGTTACCAAAAGCCTATAGCTCCATATTTTACCGATTTATTTTTACACTAGCTGAATTAATCCCAGTTAAAACTACAGGATAAGCTTATTTCTCAGTATCAGTGAAAAATAGTTCTCTTCAAAGAACACATCTCACAGAAGATAACATCTGGAAAGATTTCTTTTGCATGCCATTAATCCATGAAAGATTAATGTTAGAACTATGAGAATAACTAAGTTCTCAGTTCAAAGTTGAGGCAAGGAAGTGGAAAAAAAAGTGCTGTTCAAAAAAAAAAAATCTATTAAAATCAAACAAGACACAAACTTGAACAAGCACCCATATTTCAGGTGTTTTGACAAAACCAAATGGAAGGGTAACTCAAACTACTCTCAAAACCACTGAGGAAGAGAAAGAAAAGAGACCCTGCGGTTGTGCTGCCCTTTCTTATTCAGTAGCCTACTCACTCAGGACATGGCAGACTCAGTCCCAGATTTTTCTTCTGCCCAGCAGGACCCGAACACATTCCACCTCCCAGAGCCATACCCAAGAGTACATTAAAGTGTTTGGGTGACCCACTTCCAGGACCTCCTACAGAGATTGTTCCCTTTTATACAAGATATTTAAATATTCATTGTCCTGAAAGGCTCTGGACTTAAACAGTTAGAGAGGTTACCTGGTCTCTAGTCCCATCTCCAATGAATATTTAAGCATCTAAAACATGGTTTTCTTTCTCCTGGGCTACAGCCTAGCAGACTAATGGGAATGCAACGTCTTGTGATCTGTAAATTACAGAGACAGCTGTAGGGAATGTGTAGATAATCAGTATTCCAACTTAATATCATTAAAAGTAGCAGATTTATTGCCAGCGAGATAGGAACCTACTGGAAACTCTCCAAAATATAGGATACTGCAGGCTGCATTAAAGATTAGTAGAAAACTGATCCAATACACTAAGGCTATATCATGCAAGGGGATTTGGAGGGACTGCTCATTTAAAAAAAAAAAAAAAAAATCACTGGAAATTATATATTGTTGAAACAAGCAGTTTCTAAGAGTAGTGTTGTCTCTGACATACTATTTTTCCCCCAAGTGATTAGTTAGTACACAAATCAGTTTCACTAGCTTTGTCATGAGGAATGGTCATCCTAACCCTGTTCTCTTCTGAGATCCTACCTTGGAAAGACAGAAAAACTTACATAGAAAAATGACTGCAAAGATATACAAATGGACTGAACTTAGAAGCAGATGATGCAGCCTCAACCACTTTAAAGAGCACAGATATATTTTGGAAAATTCTTACTAAAGCATAACAACAATATAATTTAGGCATTTAAAATCACAAACTCAGGCAGTTGCTTTATCTATCTCAAAATACAAGACATCCAGTTTTAACCTGGACAAGTATGCAAAAGACCAAAGCCCAGCTGTGAATGTTTTAGCATTTCCTCAATTTCTACTGCTTTTTGGTCCAGATCTTTAAAACAATGTGTTACATTCACAAAAAAAGCTCTGAAAAGATAGATATGAAGTGACTGAAAACAGCAAAATGTTTTAAGAAAGTCCTGTAAACAAAGAAAAAATAACCTCTGTAAAGAGAACACTTTCTCTGACAGCTAAGATGCTAAATAACTAACAGTTATTCCTGCCAGAACACCTGTGATGCCATGCTGCCATAAACAGACTGTATTATCATTATTACAAATATGCCTGAGAAACTCGCAACGCAAGTTCTTCATAAAGATGTGAAAAGGCACTTTTGAAATGAAGGAGGATGTGATGAAGGAACGGGAATGAAGTAAGAATGGATGAAGGAGGAAATATCAAACAGAAAAAATCTATTATGTCTGCACAATTTACCCAAGAGCACCAGCAGACACTGTAAGAATAACGTGTACATTAGAGCCATTGCTTTTTTTGAGCACTTTACAGGACTGAAGCCTATGATTATAAACAACAGTTAATTAACTCGGGCTCCTTAGACCCAGACCAGCAATTACAATAACACCTGTTCACAAGTCTCACATGTAAAGAGCAGAGGTAATTCTTGGCTAAAGCAACTCATTTAGCATCAGAAATATAGTAAGAGGGGGAAAATGTAACATGATCTGAGGTTCCAGATATCTTTAATAGCCCAGCAACAACAACAAAAACCACCTTAAGCTTCAAGTTTTAAGACAAGTCCAGCTCACTTCTCCCAGAAATCAAGTATTTACCTCATGAGTAAGACTTTGCCGAAGTACTTTTTCTTTACTAAAAGGAACATGGAGTGACATCAATAAAATACGCCCAAAATAGAAGTATTCCTCAGTGTCTGCAAATACAAACACTGAAGAGGAGAGAGGTATTTTAAGACATCTTTGTTTCGCACACCCACCTACTAGTGTTCTGATGTCCACAGCTAAATGCCAGTAAATAAAACTAGTTATGAAGTTTAAAGCTACTTAAAACAGCAACACCAGAAAGGCCTGGTAGTCCTAAAAAACTAAAAATAGCATGCCCTTCTCCACAAAAAGACCGATAGCAATGTGTAAACTGATCACGAGGAAAACCTCATGCAAAGAAAATGAAGATTTAGTGCATCAAAATTGAAGTAGGACAAGTCATTTGCAAATAGGAATGGAAAAAATGTTAGCAAATTATTACCACTTCCTCCAAATTTGTCATAAACTGTTCACTCTTTATAAATAAAGAAAGTTCAAGTCATCTATCTAATAGAGAAAAGGAACATTATCCAGTCCTGCTATGGCGATACGTTTCTTACTGAAGGTCTGTACCTATTTTCTATACACCTGTTGTTGCTGCTTTTGAGAAATTCCAGCATCTTACAGGACTGAAGCCTATGGCTGCAAACAGTAAATTAAACCAGGCTCCTTACATGCAAACCAACAACAACAAGAGTCTTTCAAAAACTTCTTAAATCCCCTTACACAAAAAAAAAGAGGGATTAGTGCCTGGACAAAGCACCTCATTCAGTACCAGAGATCCAAGTAGAAAAGTGTATTTTATATACATAATGTTCCACAGTGCATGTCTGCATATACGTCTTCCTTTCCGCAATGCTCTTCCAAGTTCTCAATCTGAAAGCCTTTTCATGAATAATTTGAATGAATTGTTTGAAACTTGTAACTCAAAGTAGATTCATTCTAACAATAAGAAGGTTTTCAGCCCACACAGAGGAAAATTCCAGAGATTGCGTATCAATGAGTCAAGCTACTTCTTCTGGCTGCTTTGGTTCAGACTCTTATTTCTTTTTGAATTCTGCAAGATAACTTATTTCAAATTCAATAATCTCATTGCTGAAAAGTCTTCCACATTTCAGTGCCCTGCAGCAAAGCCAAGCGGAAGTGCCATCAGCAGAGACACCATGTTGTCTCATATGAATTAAGATCGTTTGGAGGCATGGAAACACAAAGTCGCATGATCTGGGGACTACCCGAACCCTTCCTGAAACAAATTGGTATACATACCCATGCACACAAACTCCACCAGTTTTTCCCATGCAAGCACTAAATAGATTTTAGAAATTCTACTTAAATTATCATTTCTCTGAAGGGACACAATAAACCATTTTCTGTCCTTATTTATTTTGTACCACTGTTGGTCAGCAATATCTACCGTTAGTGCAACACTGGAATCACTCCACAAACTCCTGCAAGAGACAGACAGTGCATTTAATGCATTTTCTGGATTTTGTAGTTTATACTGTAGCCTTCTTAAAGTATCCACCTAGAGCTCTCATTTCTTTCCTTGAAAAACTCTTCAAAACGGTCAAGTAATATTCCTGTAACACCAACAGTTCTGTAGAGAACAGATATTTAAAATATCTTCAGCAAATAAATAGAAGGAACCTGGGAAACTACCAAGGAGTACCTAATGCACAAGCACAATTACATGCAAGATGGAACCCGGTCTCTAGTCTACTCCCAAAGTTTCCAGCTGTGGACTCCAGTATTCTCCACTGAGGGGACAGAGCCGATTTCTGGTAAGATAAGGTACAAACAGAAACAGAACAAGACACTTCTAAGAGTTTTGTGACAGCTGAATAAAGATGTATTTCAAAATATGAAACACTTTTTCAGGAGAAGGCAGCGTGACACCACATCATTGGAAAGTGCTTCTTCTGGTTACCTAGGGGTTTGGGTTTTTTGTTTGGTTGTGGTTTGTTTGTTTTTTTTTTTTTAAGATGGCTCAGTTTTGGAAATTTTAAAGGTAAGTTTCCAAGCATTAAATAAATCAAAATAGTGCTGCAAATTCTCTGCAGAGGAAAGGTCTATTATTGCAATAAATTGATGCAATCAATGACACCGACACACAGCCTGTCAAGTAAAGCTATTGGCTGAATAGTTACTCATGGACCGGTGTCTCCTCTCCTCCTCAGAGCTGTCCGTAATTGTTGGGCGAAAGGAAAGCTACTAGCAAGAGCACACCATATATTCAATATCACCTTCATTACAGCTCCCTCTGACACCTCCCTCTCCTGAGGCACAGCAGAACTGGTCTATCAGATGATGAATAGGTCTTCTCTAGCCACAGACAGGTAGGAAAGACCTGTTCCTAAAACAACTCCCGCGCACAGCCTCTGCAATTTAGATTCATTTTACTCCTCAAAGACTTGAGTTACAAAACTTGTGGTTTGGCTAAATGTAGAATAAATCTCACACTGACTTGACAAAGGTGAAGAAGGGATGACCTAATGACCAAGAAACACCAGCAGTGTGAGACAGCCAGCTCCCATCTCATTGCTGGCCAAAGGTAATACCTGGAAAGGTTCAAGAAGATGTACATGCTGTCTAGAGGCCAGATGCAACCCGGCAAGGCCGCTGTGGTCCCGGAGCCGTGCACAAAGGAGACACCGCAGCCCAGCAAGCACACCTCACCTGCCTCTGGACCACAGTCACTGCTGGTTCGTAGCTTCCAGGCAAAGCAAACGCGTCCCCTCTCTCCAGGCAGTCATTTGAAATAAGCCATGCCCGATTTTAGCATTTTAGTCATGCAGCAGTTTAAAGTCAGAGAACACGAACAAAATTGGACCCAGGAGGAGAAGGGGACACATAGAAACACACCATCCCCGGAGGCACACGGCCTGCCCGGGGCACAGGGCTGGGGCACGGTAGGACTGCCCTGCTCCAAGCTCCCAAGGGGGAGGAAGGGCAGGAGGAGGAGGAGGGTACTCGGTGGAGGGCGACAGGCCGAGAGGGGACCGGGACACACGGCAGGAACCCGGACCCGTGAGAGGGGAAGGGACTCCCCGGTGAGAGCCCTCGGCGGCAGCAGGAGGTGGCTGAGGGGAGGCGGCTGTGGGGCGCCGGCACGGCGGAGACACCCCCCCACT
>NW_009203717.1:0-834 GCF_000690835.1 Fulmarus glacialis
TGCTTCTTCCTACCGAGTGCGGGAAGCCTCAGCCGGCCTCTGAAAACGCCGTGCAAATTAATCCATGCTGCTCAGTGGTACAGTGTCTTAATTCATATTGGATTTAGTTTCCATGAATTGCTAAACTGCAGTTGTTTTTGGGGACAATGTGGCATTGTCCCCGGCTGCAGAGGACACAAATGTTCGGGTGATTTTCTTTTGTGTATGTTTTTATCAGTTTGGTGCAGGCATGAACCCATCAACATGCACTTCATTATTCAGCATTCGCTGGGAGAAAGGAGCCCATGAATGTAAATTGCATGTCAGACACCCGTTAGGTTACAGTGGGAGACGTGTCCTCCCCACCAACGTACTTTTTTGTATTTACAGCTAGCAATTCATTGTATGTTTCTGAAGTCATAAATTTTGCCTGAAAGCTTCTTTTAAAAGTGACGTGATGCATTTAATCAGAGCAGGGTCCTTATCTCGGCCGTGCAATGCGGCGATGTCTTAGCAAAGTGATACCTTGGCCTGAATACATTTGTGTGCGGAGCAATCTGGCGGGAGGAGGAAAGCAGCTTTGTGCTACACCCAGCCAAAAATACCACCTCCTGGGGATGAACGTCACCGGGGGAGGTGGCTGCACTGGAAACGTGTCCGAGCGGCCACGGCCCGGGGCTGACCCCTTCGCCCGTCTTCCCTGTGTCCATCCGTCTGTCTGGCCACGGCACCGACGCTGCCATCCCCGTCTCTCCCTCCCCAGAACCAGGCAGAAGCCCACTACAAGGGCCACAAGCACGCGCGGAGGCTGAAAGCCATCGAGGCCATGAAGAGCAAGCAGAAGGCGGCAGGGGC
>NW_009203718.1:0-48963 GCF_000690835.1 Fulmarus glacialis
CATCCAACCAATTCCTCATCCACTGGACAATTCACCCATCAAATCCACACCTCTCCAGTTTAAAAAGAAGGAAGTTGTGGGGGACTGTCAAAGGCCTTACAGAGGTCCAGATAGATGACATCGGTAGCTCTTCTCATGTCCACTTATGTAGTCACTCCATCATAGAAGGCCACTAGGTTTGCCAGGAAGGACTTGTGCTTGGTGACCGTGTGCCTTAGCATAGCTTCCAGGAGGATCTGCTCCATGATCTTCCCAGGCACAGAGGGGAGTGACTGGCCTGTAGTTCCCTGGGTCTTCCTTTTTTTCCCTTTTTGAAAACTGGGGTTTTCCCACTTTTCCAGAGAGTGGCTACTTCACCGGACTGCCATGACTTCTCAAATACAATGGATAGTGGCTTAGCAACTTCATCCGCCAGTTCTTTCAGGATCCGCGGATGGATCTTATCAGGTCCCATGGACTTGTGTACGTTCAGGTTCCCTGGATGGTCTTGAACCTGATCTTCTCCTACAGCAGGAGGCTCTTGATTCTCCCACTCCCTGCCTTTGCCTTCTGCAGCTTGGGCGGTGAGGCTCGAGCACTTGCCAGTGAAGACTGAAGCAAAAAAGTCATTGAGTACCTCAGCCTTCTCCGTATCCCGGGTAACCAGGTCTCCCATTTCGTTCTGGAGAGAGGCCACATTTTCCCTAGTCCTCCTTTTATCCCCAACATACCTCTAGAAGCTTTTCTTGTTGCCTTTAATGTCCCTGACCAGATTTAATTCTATCAGGGCTTTAGCGTTCCTAACCTGATCCCTGGGTGCTGGAACGATTTCTCAGTATTCCTCCCAGGCTACCTGTCCTTGCTTCCACCCTCTGTAGGCTTCCTTTTTGTGTTTCAGTTTCTCCAGGAGCTCCTTGTTCATCCATGCAGGCCTCCTGGCATTTTTGCCTGACTTCCTCTTTGTTGAGCTTAATCGCTCCTGAGCTTGGAGGAGGTGGTCCTTGAATATTAACCAGATTTCTTTGGGCCTTCTTCCCTCCAGGGCTTTATCTCATGGCACTCTACCACGCAGACCCCTGAAGAGGCCAAAGTCTGCTCTCCTGAAATCCAGGGTAGTGAGCTTGCTGTGCGCCCTCCTCAGTGCCCTGAGGTTTCTGAACTCCACCATTTCCTGGTCACTGCAGCCAAGGCTGCCCTTGAGCTTCACATTCCCCACCAGACCCTCCTTGTTGGTGAGAATAAGGTCCAGCATAACACCTTTCATCATTGGCTCCTCTACCACTTGGAGAAGGAAGTTATCATCAGATGCATTCCAGGAGCCTCCTGGATTGCTTATGCCCTGACGTGTTGTCCCTCCAACAGATATCGGGGTGGTTGAAGTCTCCCCATGAGGACGAGGGCTTGTGAACATCAAGCTGCTCCTATCTGTCTATAAAGGGCCTCATCCACTTGGTCTTCCTGGTCGGGTGGCCTGTAGCAGACTCCCACTATAATGTTACCTGTCCCTGCCCTCCCTTTAATCCTGACCCATAAGCTCTCAGTTGGCTCCTCATCCATCCCCAGGCGGAGCTCCATGTGCTCCACCTGGTCATTGACATAGAGGGAGACACCCCCTCCTTGTCTCCCCTGCCTGTCCTTCCTAAAGAGCCTGTATCTTTCTGTTCCAGCACTCCAGTCATAGGAGCCATCCCACTTACTCTACCATTTAGCCCTGAAGATGACAGAATAATACCAGAGTCTTAGTGCTGATTCTTTTGAGCATGTAGGTGGGGTAAAATGAATGGAAAGCCCATTTTGAGGCAAAATTAAGAACTTAATTCTAAGAAAGAAGGTGAAATATTTCTCACACGTTTTAAAAATAAAGGGAGAGTTTGGAGAACGGAATCGGGGCTTCCATTTTGATACTCATTCTCTGAACTGTTATTAGCATGTCACAGTTATATTACACTTACAACTTGGTACAATTTGTAGAGCTACCCTCAACTGAATTAGTCTCAGCTATATCACAGTCTGGGGTAAGATAACAGTATTAATATTATATGCCTTATCCCTGTGTGTTAAACACACTCAGTTTTTGATGAAATAACAGTGTGTCCCTTGTGTACACTGAAATTGCTTAACAGCACCATTTATGCAAATAAATCATACAGTTAATTTATGTAAAGACATTTAATTACTCTACAAAACTGACTTTAATACAATATACACGGTTATTTTAAATTGTAAAACAGAGACTTTGGAGGTTTCTTTGACACCAGTTAGATGAAAGATAGTATTTTCTTTTGGCACCAAGATTTTAAAAATAACTTGGTTAATAAAACAGACAAACAGACATTTTTCAGTTCCAATGTTTTATCAGGTTATGAGAGATAAAAATTACTGACTATTTTGTATGGTTATGTGCAATTTATATAAAAGTTTATCTACTTAAACACCTTCTGTGTGAGCATGTAAATTTAAGGTATTTGAATGGCCGCTTTATATGATTGTAAACTTTGTTTCTGTTTCGTGCTCTCAGGCACATATCTTAACAGTTTCTGCAAATTGTAATTTACTTTTATTTAATTCTTTTGCATTTAAAATCTGCTAAAATTCATAGTTAAGCTGATATTCAAATTGCCAATACACAACTACTGTTGCTATTCCTTTCGCTTTTTTAAAAATTTATACTATTAATTAATAGCAGCAAATAATTATATTAATTGTAAGTATTTTTATCTTGAGTAAAATAGTTAAATTTGAACTTGGACAGTATTGTAGAAATATATGTCAAAAAATTAGAACCAATCTACAGAAACTCAAATGCTGGTAGTCCATACACATGTGCTGTGCGGGTTGAAGTCCTTATTATTTTGTCTGTAGTCAATACTTTACATATACCGGGATGGGAAAGGTGAACTTCATGGCAGCAAAGGCAGCGGAGTGAAGTTTGGTAAACTATCAAAATGAAAAAATAAATTTCTGAAAAATAAAGGATTTCTAGTTTTACTGGTTAACCCCACAGCGACATGTGTGCCCAGGTAAAAAAGAAAGCAGTCTCTTTATCAGGCAGATTGAGCTTTTCCCAGTTTTAGCACCCTGCATGAGCTAGACCAACTGTGGTTGTTTTTTTGTTTGTTTGTTTTGGAATGGGAGGGGCATACATAACTAGAGGACACAAAACCTGCTATAACATTCATTTTGTATGTCTGTCAGCAAAGAAGTATGTATACTGGCTGTTAACGCATGTAGTGTCTTGCCTTCATTGTATCCAGATGCTCATAGCAAAAGTGAAATAGTCTGGAATGAATAGGACAAGACATAACAATCACTTTATATAAGTTTACTTCATCATACATTTAATATAGTGCAAGGTCTCTGAGGTCCACAACATGTTGTTAATGTTCACATAGTCTTTATGGACTTACTTTAAAATTATTAATACAAAATGTGTTTTTCATTTATCTTTGGATCACATATGTGATGAGCTTCCTTGCCTGTTGGATTATATATGAGAAAATCAAACATCAAGTGCAAAATACTCAAAGTATTAAAAAGTACATGAACTAGTCATGAATATTCATACTGGTTTGATTAGTCATGCAAATTGCCTGATGCTATATTCCCTGATTAAATGGTGCAAGGCATTCATATGCAAGTGTAAAAATTCCACATTCAGTGTCCATGAAATGTTCACATAAAAACTATGAAATTATCTGTCAGAAATTATTTATAATGAAGGTTAATTTAGCTCCACCAGTCAAATCAGGGTAGACTTTGGCGTCATCTCCCTGGACTCAGCAAGAAACTTTTGTTTATTAGCAGAAGCAATTTAATTCTTTGCAATGGTTAGCCCTCTGGAAGAAAAATGAATGGTAAGAATAAGGCTTCATCAAAAATGCAAGTGCCATGCATATTAAAGGATGTCTTTGTGCTTTGCAGTGAAATGGTCATAACGAAATCCATAGGCTTGATTGAAGCATCTCTGAAGACCAGTTTCCTTCTGAAACCTCTGAAATCTCTGAAAATGTGTATGGAAGGTGCAAATGCCATAATAAATAATTGTTAAAAAAAGAAGAAAGAAAAAACCCATAAAACCCTGGTGTCAAAATTTTTGCTATTCATTTCTTTTTCCTGGTGGAGATAAGGTTAAAAGAACTCCCAACAGTGTAATTCTAATACACCATAGCTGATAAAAAGCTAGTACTGATTTTAGAAGAAAAAGTTGCAAAGCTTGTGCAACCAGTGGTCCTTGAGAATAGTGTATCTGCCATTGTCTTTTATTGTACAAAAACTGTATGGAATCATTTTTGGGACAAAATGCTCGTAGTTGTATACTTGTCTAAAAAATCCAAATCCAACTATCTCAGCATTTCTAGGTGAAAAAAAATTATGTGATCTCTGGGACCAAGTATATTTGTTTGGTTTTGTTTCGTTGGGTGGTTTTTGGTTTTTTTTTTTTTTTTAATTGCTTTAATTTTATCTCTTCAAAGAACTGAAATACTTATGATTTTTTGTTTTACTGATGTAGTTTGGAAAGCACTCTGATGAGTTCAAACCTATAGATTAGGTTCTCTGTCCTACCCAGAAATTCTGACCTTCTGCTGTGTGTTAAATTAAACATTTTAAAAGTTTGTAAATGGCTATATTTACGTTCATCAGTGGGTGACCTGAGTTGTCCTCTGACAGGGGAAAGATTAGACAGTGTTTATCTGTAGGTTTTCATGCGTTGCTTTTCAGAGGAGTTTGTATGACATCTGTGCATATGAAATATACTTACTGTGAGTTTATTCACATTTTAATCCTGGATTTTATTTACATTTAAATACAATTATTGTATTAATATGGAAATAGGATTACAAATTCATGTGATTCTCCTTTATACTTTTATTTTTTATTGATTTTTTTAAGGTATTATGGTTTTAGAAGGCGTTTTTCAAAGGATGTTTTTTAGGTCTTCTCTCCTTAATTTTTCAAATTGATCCTCTAAGTTCTCCACTTAGGGCAGTTTTCTGTCCTATTTTTCCTTTTTGTTGTTTGTGAATTGTGTCATCCTCTATTCTATCCAAAGCAATCCTGAAATTCCAGAATTATTCCTGGCCTTTTGCGGACAAGGTCTTTGTTCAGGAGTGTTTTGCTACAGAATCAAGAATGTTCAAATAATGAGAATGTTATAAAAAAACATGATAATGTGGACTGAATACAAATTTGGCACCAGCATGTTTCTGATCCAGAACATAAGGGACAGAAATATTGTTATATGTTTAGAATACATGAACTCTTCCATCACTTATTAACTGTTGCATTTATATATTTTAATATACTATTCCTTTAATAGTAGGTAAAATTTTTTTGTCATATTTGATAAAACAATGCTAATCAAGTCAAAAAAATACACATCAGTGAAATATTTAGGATCATCATGCTTAAGGAAAAAAGGTAATTATACTTAATATATTCCTGTAAAAGAGATTAATTTTGACAGTGTTATTTGACAGAAAACTTCCATAAATATTTTTGATCAATTCTAATTCATATTTATCCTGAGGTGGGTGCAGATTTTTGTGTAATTTTCTGATTTAGAAAAGATAAGTGTTTCAAAGATGCTATAGAGAGAATTCACCCTCCTTTTATCTGCCTGCTCAGTCAGACCATATCTATTTCATCATAGCTCCTTTTTCAAGGACCAAGTGCTATTCAATAGAATTCTATCGATAAGGTGGCCAGAAAACAAAAATACATGTTTTACTGTAAATGTATTCAGATTAATTGATTTTTACACAAAAAACATTCCAAGAAACATAAATAAAAGTATGGTCCATTACTGCTTATTCTTTTTTTTCTCTAGAGAATCTTTTTACAGGAAAACTTAATCACAATGAAGACACGAAAAACCAACTTTGTAAGACTGCTTCATAGAGAGGGGGAAACAGGAGAAAAGTCTGCTTAAGATGTCTGCTAAATTCATTAAAAATACTTGTTGTGTCATTAGGCACTATCTTATAATAAAGCTATTATAGTTTCATTGTCTCAGAGCAATGAAAGTGATACCAGTCCTCTGTAGTGAATTAAAGGTACAAGAATCTACTATATGTCATGGATCATTATGCATTTTTTTATGGGTTACCTTGAGCAAACACAGCATTTCACAAGCAAAGTCTATGCTCTAGGAAGTTTTGTTAAGTTTTGTTATGTTAAAATTGGCAAACAGTAAAACATGAAAGAAACTCATAAGAGTAATTTCATCCATTAGAAAGACTAGGCATAGTGCAATAGTTAATTTTCCTTAACAAAGAGTGAATTTAAGGAAACAAAGTGCAGTTATTCTGTGTGTTCAATTCTGTGACATCTTCTGCAGTTCTACAGCAGAAATATAAGCTAGATATAAATATAATGTACTCATTTCCTCTAACCCATTCATATCAGCAGAGTTTTTGCTTGGCAGAACCAATTCCCAATTGCTTACACAACACTATTCACTTTTATTTCAGCTTCTAAATTCTGCCATCTACTTCCTTCATACATTTTCCTACAGACTGTGTAAAGCTTGATTTGAAACTTATTTCTAGTATCTGTTGTGTCATTCATTTAGCGCTGTTGTTTATTTCACCCTTTATTAACACCAGTGGTTGTAGACTGACACAAAGGACTTTGATATTGTGCTGTCATTTCTCCAGTAGAAGATGAGAATCCTTTCTTTCCTCTCCTCTGTACCTCTGGCTTTTTTCCTGCGTGTCAGCACTGGTGTTTCTCCACATGGATGCTCAAGTTCATGGCTAAGACAGTTACATGAGTCTAAGATGTCCAATTTGCTGTGACAATTTGGTGGGGGCTCTCTGTTTTGTTTTGGTTTTTTTTCCCCCAAATTGTGCTTAAGGTGATATTTAGCTTTTGCTTTTTTAATTATTTTTATTTGTTTGGTTGGTTATTTTTTTCTTGGTTTATTTACTGAAAAAAGGTCTTGATGACTGTAGAACTTTTAAATAGTTTTCTAGCATATGGGTCATGTATGCTTTTTCCCCATTAGCATTTGGTTAAAAAGATAAATCAATTTAGAAGGTGTTTGATAGCTTATTTGAGACCAGAAAGGAGTAGAACACAAATAGGAGTGAACTACCCTTATATTCATACCACTATTTTATTAGATGTGAGAGTGTAAATTTTATTTTCAAGGGATTTTAAAGGTTTTGTTAATATTCTCACTACTATTCATTATTATCTACTAGTGTAGGCTCTTGCATATGTCCTGTGGAAGACCTTTTGGAGGGCCTGTCTGATGAAGAGAAAGACACCAGAACAGTCCTCCTCACTTAGAAGAGGCATTTGCTTGGGAGGAGGGAGGAGGGGTACTTACGTATACTAAAAATGGATGCAAAGTGTTTATAATTTACTTTTTAAACTGTAATTTGCATGGAAGTTGTTGCTCAGAGAACATATTTTTGAAGATATTTTCCCTCTCAGTGCTCTACAATTTGCTCTATTTATTAAATTTTCCACCCTTTCTTGGAATCAAGACTTGATGTCAGCTACCACCACACATGATAACTGTTTCGATCAGCCAACTGCCTGATCCATTAGAGCAACTTGTGTTCTGAGATTGGTCATAGGGTCTGATTATTCTTTTTTTCTATACCACTCCTTTTATTTTACAGAAGACATACTGGTTGGGGTTTTGTTGTTTGCTTGTTTTTTTTAGAAAAAGTATGATTGAGAAAGCCATTTTCTGAACACATAATTCTTGAAAAAGCAGATGTGATGTCAACCAAATTTTTCAGTCAGACGTTAATCTTTTTCATCAGTAAAAATTATGTTATGATCTGTAAAATTACCCAAGACTGGTTAAGAATAATTTTGCAATTCAGAAAGAAGAGATACTGTTCTTCAAGTAAATAAACAAATTTGTAGTGACTAACAGATGATGGTCAAGAGTAAGGAATATTTTTGTCTTATGTACTTTGAGATGTAATAATATTTGTAGGTGTTCCTTTTCATGCTCTTTGGTAAAAGACAGGCACAACACTTTCTTATAGCTTAAGGAGATCATTCTTTTAATAAGTGTTTTATTTGTTTTATATTTGGGACATCTATGAACTTTCTCTAGGATATGCAATAGACTAATCAAACTTAGATGTTCTTTGCTGCCAGATTGCTTTTATACCACTGTTAGCCAATCTTTACATTGTTACATGTATGCCATGTATAGAAGGGGTTATATTAATAATGGAACTCTACTAATTCCACTGGCAAATTCAGAATACTTTCATCCATGACCAAGTAAGGATGCTTTCAAGAAAAGATTGGAAGTTGTCATGAACATTTAATTGTATGTGGGAAAATTAGCTTTTTCTTGCTTTGCAAGTGTTCCTAAAAGGTCATTCAGACCTTCGCAGCTATGCAAAAGATATGGTGGCATTGTAAACACTGTGAAAGACACAGTCAGAATTATAATTCTGTGTTATTTTCTTTGGTAGTTGTAGGGAGGTAGAAGACATACTGCTTTCTGCAAAACCTTTCTCCACTTTGCCAACATCTGTTTTTTTCTATTAGAAGGAGAACAAGGCAGATCTGTTAGGGTGTTGGCAGCTCTGGATATTTTCTCTTTTCCCATGTTAATTGAGCTCACAGGTGTTCTGTATAGTCTATGATGCACTGTGACTGCTGAATTCCTATGAAATTCAAGAACATATGCTGAATGACGTTTCCTTGCTTTGGTTACAACAGTAATGTTTTTAATGTAGTCCCTGATTGGTCTTCACAGATACAAGCAGGACACGATTTTGGAGAGAGATTAGTATCTTTTATTAGATGTTCTGCTATGGTTAAGAAAAAGCAGACATTAAGCCATACACGTCTAAGGTTCAGGGTTTTTTTGGAAGAGTGTTGTTTTGTTGTTGTTTTTCCTTTACCATCTTCCTTCACCATCTTTGCTTCACCATAGGACATGGAATGTCCTATAAAGAGTGGCTAAGGACTTTGGACTTCTCTAGAGAAAAGGAGGCTGAGAGGCGGCTTCATTGCTCTCTACAACTTCTGAGGAGAGGAACTGGAGAGGGACGTGCAGATCTCTTCTCCGTAGGATCTGGTGACAGGATGCATGGGAATGGTTCAAAGCTGCGCCAGGTGAGGTTTAGACTGGACATTAGGAAACATGTCTTTACCGAGAGGGTAGTCAAACCCTGGAACAGCTTCCTAGAGAGGTGGTCGATGCCCCATGCTTGTCAGTTTTTAAGAAGCATTTGGACAATGCGCTTAATAACATGCTTTTATCTTTTGGACAGCCCTGAAGTGGTCAGGCAGTTGGACTAGGTGATTTTTGTACGTCCCTTCCAACTGAAATATTCTATTCTCTCTCTGATGTCTTGGTAAGAGTTATTGCTGTACTTATTTTTCAGAGAGTCATTTGAGTTTGCAGGAGTAATTTTACGGGATGTTCTGCCACAAAACCATATTATGTGATCTATTTGTGTTGACCAGTGGCCAAAAGACAGCATGTTATACAAAAAGCAAACTAAAAAGAACATAAAAAACCACAAAAAAACTGAGAAAAAATGTATTATATTACTATAAAAGTGTACATAATGAGTTAAAATATCTAGTAAAATTTAAGGCTAATCTCCACTGGAACTGCTTGGATTTTAGCCCTTGAAAAGACTGAAAGTGCTGGAGTTGGTTTATCCTGTATGTTTTTCAACATATTGTGGATAACTGGATGAAAAAATACAAACATAGAACTTAGGCATGGAATTTCAAATTTTCTCAAAGTTTTTAATCCCCAGAAATGGATGAATGAATTCAGCTGACCACAATTTACTGTATCTGCATTTTGTATATATCATATATTTTAATCTAGCATCAAACATACAATGAAAAAAGTACTGCTTTCTTCAGTCCAAGCTTCAATACTTCAGACTATTTAATCATTGTAAGCAAGCATTATTATCTTGTAATTTCATATATGTATAATATCCATAAATTATAAATATAAAGCATTTAAATTATAAGATATACATGGATATAAATTTTACAGATTTATATAAAATATCTAAATTAATCTGTTTCTGTATTTATGGCTTCAAAAAATAATTAGGGTGATTTGCTAGTGACTTTTTAATAGCTATTTTTCTTAAGATCTTCTCTAAAGCCACCAGAGAAACTGGTAATGCATAAGCAGTAGTTACTGTTGAATATGCTAATTTCCTTAGTGCTATCCTGTTTTTTTGTATGTGGAGAATGAAGTACTGGTACCCGGTAGTCCTATGACACTGATTGTTTCCCAAACAGATTTTCAGAAGGGAATGTAGAAACTGGTTTTACAGTGACTAGGTAGGTAATTATGGCAGCATTTATCTGTCCAACAGTATATTAAATACAGTATCATCATATCATATATCATATCATATCATACAATGCAATGCAATACAATACAATACAATACAATACAATAATAATATATAATAAACCTGCAGTGATGACCCTCTTCATATTAATGTTTTGTGTTGAAATGGTTAATGCTCATGTCTTCATTATGTTGAAGTCAACAATTCATATTTGAAATTTCATATTTAAACATCATAAAAGTAGAATTCAAACACTGAAGTATTTTTCATAGTGACAGATGTTGCATATTTCACTATTTTAGTCTTATTGCAAAATAAAGATCTGTTTTACAAAGACAGGTTTGTCTGTTGTATCTCTACAGGTGATGTAAAATTCAACTTTCTGTGTAAGATATTGTATAAACTTAGTAGTAGTCAAATGAAATATAATTCTTAACAGAAGATAAAAATGTATATGATGTTCAGTGAGATACAGGAAGGTATCTTCATTTGCCTCTGTAACACTGTTGTATTCTAGTGGACTGCATGAGATTTTAATACAAAAGATAAAATAGCTGGAAAGGTGTTGCTGTGCTGCCCTAGACCTTTTGAAAATGAGAATTCTGTATACCTTTTGTAGATTAAAAGGTAGGTATTCAGAGTGAAGGTTACCCAGTGTTAGTGCTATTAGCAAACTCAGCATCAGATTATCTAGCCAGGTAAAACACCTACTTTTTTAAAGTTTGCATTGTGAGAGTTTTTACATTGCTAACAATTCAAGGTGTTTGAGACAGATTATTTTTTCTGTCTTCAGCAGTTATATATGTTTTTCTCTTGTGAATTATTTGTATTTATGTACATATATATACATCCATATATGTCTGTATCAATGTGTGTGTATGTAAGCAGCTATATATATATTTACTTGAGACACAGCTACTTTTATTTTACTAAGGATTTCTCTTTGATGCAATAGATGGCATTACTGAAATGGGAAAATCTGTTGTTAGTATCAGTACTGTTTCTCACATTATGAACTCCCTCCTTGAAATAAATCTATTAATTGCATCATAAAAATCCTAAATCAAAACTGCTCTGAAGAAACAGAAATAATGACAGGACCAAAATACATGAATTCTGATATGCTTTTGGCTATATTGTTTTCCCTAATACCTTGATACTAATATCTGTTCCTTTCTTTTTTATTGTGATTCTGTGCAGGAAATTTGATTTAGATATTATAGGAAGAAGATTTCACTTGCTTTTTGAAAGTAGAAATAAGGTTTCCTCCCTGAAACTCACAAATAATTATTCCTTAAAAATGCACCCCATGACAGAAAAATTGAATATCTAAAATCTGTAATTTTCTTTTAACATGTCAAATTTAGAGTTCGGCTTTCTTACACACACTTTTCCTGTACTTCCACTTGCCAAAATATGAAACATTTGCATAAAGACTCTGAGGAAAAGACAGATCCTTGTATCATGCTTTGCTTGTGATAGAAAGATCAGAAGGTATTTGAAAGCACAAATTTTCAAACTATGTAAAGCAGCCATTCTTGAGTGATAAAACAATGTTACTGACCTCTTTAGGCAGCTTCATAACAGGGGAATGTTACCCTAATTTCCCCCTCTGGGTGCGTCTTTCATATGTACAGCCCTTTCTATCACTTACCTTCAAAAAATTGTCGTGAAACATTTCCATTATTCCCAAGAATAACTCCAGGTTCCATTTAATGCTATTTTTTAATGCCTTTATCTTCTGAATCTTCTTCATCCCAAGGAGGTATCAGGTACATCTCTTGAAGTGAGATAGGCCATTAAATATCTCTCCAGGACAGAATACTTGTTCTTTATTAAGTCCATAAAAAAAAGTAATAA
The DNA here is from genome assembly GCF_000690835.1 of Fulmarus glacialis. NCBI lineage: Eukaryota > Metazoa > Chordata > Aves > Procellariiformes > Procellariidae > Fulmarus > Fulmarus glacialis. Next base: position 12,156 of record NW_009203718.1, read on the forward strand.
AATAAAGATGTGGAAGACTACTTTTTTCCTGGTAGGTCAGGGTGATCATCAAAGAAGCAGACATTGTATCTAACATCTTTCTTCCCTAGGGTGCATTCCTGTTCACTCCACAAAAGTCATAATACTAGGACAGAAAGAATTCTGGCCTCATTTGATAAATTTGGAAGACTCTAAATAGAACTGTTCTGTGTTAAGTGGATATTTTGACGTCAAGATACACAATAGCATATTCTGTTAGATTTTTTTTAAAGTATTTTGAAAACTAAACCCTTGCTTTCACAGGTTTTTTTTTTAAATATACCTTCAGATACTTATTTAAAGCAATGTTATCATGCATTCTTAAGCAAATGTACAGTTAACTAAATCACCTGTGATTTAAAAGCATGCATTTTTAATGAAAAGATGTAATAGGATTTTCAAGTAATTTCTTAAAATGGATTAGATTAAAAAATATTATATCTGTCTGGAATCAGACTTACTAAGGTCATCTACATGTTATATATTCTCTTAAGCTTTATATGATAAAAGGCTACATCAAGGTAGCAATATGACATTTGCACAGCTTCATCTCTCTGTAATCTCCTAATGGAAATTCAAACTTTTGTGTTATACCAGTAACTCTTTAACCAAGGTGTCCAAAATGCTAGTTCTTGGTCCAAAAATCAGAACATTACTTTGAAGGGGGCTGTAGCAGTAAGAGAGCAGATACAGAACTAGGAAACTTGTAAGAGTGGAAATCCTCCCCTGCTTTTATGCATGGGAAACTTATGAGAGGTGGGGAGAATGGAGAAGGAGTACAGATAGATGAGAGAAAGGATTGGCTAAACCTTGGAGAAAAGATAAATAATATAATAAAACCATGGAAAAAAATAGTATATTTGATTCTACACACTCTTAGCTGGTAATAAGAGCTCAGTATTAAGTGACTACATGCATTTCTTTTTAGTAAAGCTCATAAGAGAAGGGAAAGAAGAAAACTTAGGTTTTTAGTTATGTATAAATCTATGGTGCACAGTAGATGACTGGGTTGATAGTACCACAGTGATAATGCAAATGGAATTCTTTTCTTTACATTTATTAAAGAAATCTTGGAAAGGTGGCAAGAATCAAACAGGCTGCACAGCTGCAGAAGATGATTATATACCCATTTTCATGAGGAACCAAGCAGGCAGGAAAATACAAAACTGGCAGAGAGGAAAAAGACTTTGATAATAGAGCTGTATTTTGTCATGATACATTTTGAATGGCAATGAACCTGAGAGTAAACTTGACAGAAAATTCTGCAGAATCCCTAAACTGAGTTGCCCGCAGGGCATACAAAATTGGGTGATACATAACGGTGACTATAGTGCAATAACTATGCAGGATACTTGATAAGTGACAGGTATATTACAGACATTAATTAAGTGAGCAGGAGTGAAAACTTGCCAGATACTGAGCGTTTGATATGGCCTAATAGCAACAAATCCCTCTCACTCACTTTTTAACAACAACAACAAAAAAGTTCAAGATGTGTTTCTAGCTTCATCAGCGGCACCAATTAGCTGTTTGTGGTGTCTGTTTCTCTGCAGTTTTCAAGAACAATTGTATCATTAGAACATTTAAAATGCAGTGTCGGCAGGAAATAGAACAATAGCTGCAAGCAAAAAAAATTACAAAGCATAGAGACATTATGTGTTTTTTGTCCTCAGTGTGGTACATCTTGGACAGCATTTTTCTTTTTTCATTGCAAGGGAGAAATGGAAGATAATTTAAGTCACAAAAACCCAAGATTAGGAGGGCACCTGTAAGTAGTCTGAAAAGTCCAATGCCATTTTCTTACTGCTACTCAATTGTTTGCTTTTTTTTTTTTTTCAAAATTAGGCCCTTTTAAATTCTCATGAGAAAACTTATGAAGAGTATAAAATCTCACAAAAATACAGTGAAACGTATTATTTTGTTCCATTTCCAGATGACTAGAGCACAGCAAGAGTTGTCTCTATTAGGATGTTTGAAACACCTGACAGCATGAATTTTTTTTTCCAGCAAGCTTAACATAGTGAAAAAAGCCCTAAAATCCTTATTTTGCTTAGATTAATAACTCCTCTTTCATATTTTCCAGGTTATATGAGCAGACGGATTTGTCCAAGGCTTAAATCAGATTCTCTCATCTTCCTATTTCAAATTCCTTTGTTCTGTGTAGGCCAAATTGTAGCGAACATGAAAATGGTGAATCCTCAACAGGTCTCAAGTAATTTATGTTAGGAGTCTATCTTTCACTGTTGCAAATAAAAGATGCTTAGGTGAAAAGGTACAAGAAATGAGACAAGTATAGAGTGTCACACTGTTCCAGGTATTAGCAATGTGAGTATTTTATAAGCCGTCATATTTAATAGCTGTTGCAGCACCTACACCTGTCTAATCCTTACCTGAATTGTTTTATACTTTTTCAGTATAAGGCAAAGTAGTCCACAACTGCTTTATATGTAGTATGGAAAAGGTACTTTTTTCTGTTTGTTGCTATACTGCTATAGTGCTTCATATCTTTATTGAGCACCTTCAATTCTTGAGTAACAAACTATAGTCAGTAATTATTCCCTCTTACTTCTCCTTGCTACTCATAAGATAATTGCATTTTGTCACATAACCCTTCTGTTTTCTATTTTCCAAGATGAATAATAACAGAAATCTCTAAGGGAATCTTGTATGAAGGCTCTGACAAAGAACCTCTGCTTAGTCAGAAGTTGTTTTGTACCTCTGATTACAATTGCCACCTTTTTATTCTGCTGTATTGTGTTCAATAGGGGGGAGTACCAGAACTACGCACAGTATTCAAGGTACAGAATACTATAAAATTGTCTTCCATTTGGTCTGCCTTCACTAATCCCTGAGCACACTTTCAGAAATTGTTGCTCAAATCATCCCTGTGTGATTATATATCACATAAAATCCATGACTGTGGATGTACATTCCATTGTCTTCTCCCAATACTTTTCCTAGTGTGTACTGACAGTGAATTTCATTTAGCATTTTTTCACTCCATTGCTAGTGCAATATTGGATCATTTTGTGAGTCTTCAGTCTTATTAATTGTTTCAATTTTGTTTACTCTCTGTATCAACAGCACTCTTGGATGGCTTCTCTCCACTCCCTTTCCCCAATCCTTAAAAAATACCACAGGACAAGTTAAATAATAGCATAAACACCTTTGACTTTCTGTGGGTAATCTCCTACCTCTTCTGAAACTGACTCAGTCCACGCCCACACAAAATGCAGACTTTGGCCTAACAAAAACATACCTGCACATATCACATTTCAGATAATTCCTGTATTTTGGGGCCCCTAATGAATACACTTCTGACTGGGCAAGAGATGGAACAACCTTTTTGTGTTGTTGTAAGGGGATATATACTCCATTCCAGCTGAAAAGATGAGTTTATGGCGAGAAACTAAATTAAAACACTGAGTTGGTCCAAATGAAATGTATTTTCTTAAACGTTCTGAGGATGGATTTTTGCAACTGAATGTACCAAACAGTGCACAAGGCAGCATTTAAAAAATAAACTTCATCTGTAAAGCAACAAGGAGCCTGCTACCCCTGTACTCTATAATTTACTTAATCCCTTATGAATTCTGGATTAAATTACAATGAAATAGATCCATTGAATCTATCAGGGAAGAAAGAGTCTCTTCTATTTGTCATGTTCCCTTTAGATTTCTGTTAACTGTGTGTAGAATATTCCAGAAAGTGGAAATGTCTTTGGGGCACAAAGTGCAGGGATTATGATTTTGTACCATAGATTCAGAAAAAGTTCCCTATTCTAATCTGAATGGGATAGCAGAAATGAGGTACAATTGATTGTATGTATAGGAAATGAGGGTGCAGAGGTAAGCTGGAGTCAGTTAGTAGGCAAATATTAAAATTGTGGCTGTCCTGTATTATTATTTCATGGCTCATATTTTAATGATATGTGTTTTGAATTTGTGTTCTTCAGGGTGGAAATTTGTTACATTTGCCTCCAACTTGAAGTTAGAAATAGCATAATTTCAGAAATATAGGACACTAAATGCTAAAATGCTTAATTGCTGCAAGAATCTAGCTTCACAAGTCGTATGTGTTATCAGTGTAAGGCAACAGGCTTTCTAAAGACTTGTACAAGAAAATAAAAAAGCCATCAAAGAATAATGAAAGACTCATTAAGGTATATTGATTCCAGGAAACTAGTAGGTGGGAGTGGAAAGACTTCAGCAATTAAGTTGAACTGATGGCATCTTACTTAATTGTACTACCATTTGCAGTGACCAGCCAGCCAAAAACATTCATTCCTGTAGGAATTTTGGTAATAATGTTTATGGTCATGAAAAAATCTTCTGTGTCTATGTAGGTGTTAATGATCACTTCATAAATAGGGATGAGTACTTTCATCAGTAATTTAAGGTGTAAAGGAATTACCTAAGCAGCAAATTCTGACTTGAAAAGAAGTGCTTTTTGCCTTTGCTAAGGCATCTTTCCATTCAAGAGTATGAAATACATAGTATATAACTGACCAATGGACACCATGACTAGCAAACATCCTTCAGTTATTACTGTCACATAATGAAAATTATATAGTATACATTTCAGCTGTATTTTCAGTAATACATGATGTTCTATTAAAAAGTAACAGGTTTCGGGTTGGTTTTTTTTTTGTCTCAAGTAATAATGTGATACAGTGTGACTAGTAGTGTGACTCATCTGTCTTTGAAATGTACAGTTGCAAATTGAAAATATTGGAAGTTCACTGTAAGATAATATTCTCATTAAAAATAAGATATCTTAAAATGGGTTAATCTGGCCTATATATGTGATTTGCTAACAGAAAACATAGGTGTGTGTGTGTCTTTCAGCTCACTTAGGGTTCTTTCCATTGTAGTTCCTGGCTCATTTGTTTACTTTCAGCCCTCTTAGGGTAGAAACATGGGTTCAAAGACCTTCTCATAAAGGCTATTTGTTCATAAATAGATAGCTGGTAGTCCTATAATCCTTTCTAGTTAAAATCCTCTCTAGAGGACAAACTGTCTCAGTGGGCAAGTTCTCTTTGCAGTGAAATTCTTGAGAAAACTTTGAAATTTATCTAGACTCCACTGTCATCAGTCATCTTAATTTTCCAATACCATTCTATTCAGTGAAGTTCACCACTGGCAGTTTTCTATGAATGTGTGTTGTGTTTATGGCTGATTTCAGAAGCTTAAAAGAGGTTTTATGTGGTTGATTTTGGGGTTTTGTATTTTTTTTCCCTGAGACCAACATTTCTGATCTAATAGCAATATTTGTCAGTTCTGTAAAATCCACATGTTCTGATATTAATTTTAAAAGTACTGTCGAATAGACTCATGGTTAATTAGATAGCAAGGAAATGGAATTCCAGCGTGTGGTTTGAGCTGTAAGAATAACTCTTGTTCCTCAGAGATGTTCAGAACACAGCAGTGCAAGTGTGATTAAACTAACCAATAGCTTTTGTACCAAGAAAATGGATTTAGAATTTAAATTTTTAAAATATCGCTCCTGTCCAGAAACTATGGCACTAATCAGACTGAATCATTCCAGTGCTTTGTCAGCTTCAGTGTGCAAAGTGCGGAAAAGCTTGTCTCAAATCATAGCATCTTTATCAGTTCTGCATTCTTCAGTGGAGTTGTGGCTGGCTGCTGTTTATTTTTGCTTGCATGTATTTCAGGACATGAATATACCTGAACTCATTCTACACTATTCCAAAATGTCTTTTTTGGGGGCTATTTTAGTCTTGTAAGTAGATATTTCACTATCTTAGTAGAAGGGCTGAAAAAGACTGTAAATATATCTATTCTTTCAAAATGAGTTGTCACATTTGCCCTTCTCTAAAAGAGCAAGACTCCAACAAAGAGAAGTATTAGAAACAGATATGGCTTTTTTAAAAAAAAAAAAAAAAAAAAAGAAAAAAAAAAAACAAAGCAGAAGTTGAAATTAATGGATAGTCCACATGCATATTCTTTAGAGTAGCACAGTTCTCTGAAAGCTAATGAGAAGAGATTTACAGCCCAAGAAAAAGCCCTGTAACTATTCTCTTAGAGCATGCTTACCAATCTGTTCACTCTGAATGTCTAGGAAAGTGAATTTTGAGACTGTTTGTAATTCCACAGAGATCTGGTAGCAAAATATTAAATTTAAGGAACAAAAATTGATTTTTTCAACCTAATATCTGCTTTCCAAATAATTTCCTTTCATTTGCACTGTCCAATTTTGACAATTATGCCGGGACTGAAATGGCTATTATTAGCAGGGCAGGACAGAATAGTATCATTTATCTATGGAATTCCTCTAACATTTCTGTTCTGTTCTCAAGTTTGCACACTGTACTTAGAGGAATATGTATTCTGTTTTGTCTTCCAAACGAGCTGAACAGACTGATTTTTATTCTCTATTTCAGTCTTGCTTTTGTTGACATGTTTTAGGTGCACAGTCACCTGGTGCTGGTCAGTATTTTCAAGCTAAGCCCAAGTGAGGAGGTGTTCTAAAGCATTGGTATCATATTTTGTATTAAAGGAGACATTATTTTAAAGATGGAACTATGTGCAGTATATTAATTTAATGACACTCACCTTTGCATTACTTTTCTCCTCAACTTTTTTTAACTTAAGTTTTCACTGTGATGGTATACTATTTATGAGAATTTGAGGACTTTTTTAAAAACAGTTTTTGATTTTAGAATTTTACTGTTACCTGAAAATTGGGAAGTTAAACTCCTTATTTCTAGCTATTGTAGTTGAGACGGGTTCCAATGTTGCTTTTGAAGGCTGCGTTTTAAAGGCAATTATTTTTCACAATACTGTGGGTGGGAATGGAATTTACTCCAAATATTGAATTTTTGTAGATATCGGTGGTGTTACATAGCCCTGCTTTGCCTTCATATACACTAGTGGATTTTATTTTTCACTGGAAGCTGCTGACTGTCCTGTGGAAATGAACTGTGCATTTCAGCTAATTTAGTTAAAAGGTCTGGCCTTTTCACTTTGTCATATCTCTTTTTATAAGAAAAGTCTTATGCAGTGTGAATGATTCTTCTTGATGCTCCAGATTTCCTCTGGAATCCTGGTTTCTAAACCAGGGAGACCCTGTGGACCTAAGACTTTGGCAAAAAGTATACAATTATTTTTCCAGATTCTGATAGTATAAAAACCTATGTGCTTGGAACTTAGATACTTAATGAAAGGAGGAGGTTTTGGAGAAAGAAACAGCTGAAAGAGTGATTAATAAATTAGCCAGGTTAAGCCATGTATAGAGGGTAGGATTTTTCAGAGTCTCTTGAGCTAGCTTAGGTGGATTTTTTAGTAGTAGATGCAGTTGAGTTAAGCAATAGTGAGTGAGACCCGATTATCTATATTAAAGATAATCCTGTTCACATGCTACCCCACTCTAATGCAATATAACTATTATTTATATAGTCTTTGAATATTGGCGGGATTCTGCAAAATATCTACATTAAATGAGCTTATATTATTTCTTCCTTTTACATAGTGTTCCAGGAGAAATTAAGTGAGTAGGATTTCTTGAGAAAATGAGCATATTTTACCATATAATATGCTAAAAGTAAAAAAAAATTAAATACAAACCCTTCTTAACCTTCAATAGGATATTTCCAGAAATAATCCATATACTAGAAATGCAATAGGATGACATTAAACTGTTACAAACATAGAATTGTAGAATCATAGAATCATAGAATCATTTAAGCTGGAAAAGACCCATAAGATCATTAAGTCCAACCATTAATCTAACACTACAAAGTCCATCACTAAACCATGTCCCTAAGCGCCATGTTGAACATTATGGTTTTGCTGTTCTGGACTTTAATTATGTGCCAGAAACTAGTTCCTAGAATGTAAATGGCTCTTGACTAATAAACTAAAAATGCTGTTATGCAGCAGGCAGAGCACTGGAGCCAAACCCCATTGCTAGAGAAAACACAATGGAATAAATATTTCCAAATACGTATTTTTGCCCTATGTGCAAGTACATTTCTACATCTTTTTTTTTTTTTTTAAATGGGAGATTAATTTTACACATTAAATCAATACAAGCCATATCGGAATGTGGAGCACTGTGAAATACTCACATTTAATATGAATAAGGTAGGTTTTGATAGATTGGTTCATATGGTGTTAGACTGTGAAAATGTATGGTAACAGTGAAGCAGCCAAGGTGGGGCCTCAAAGCTGGATAACATTTTTGTCAAAGATACTTTGACTGAAGTGAGGCTGTAGTCTGTGAAGCTACATCATGATTACAGTGGTTCTGATGATGAAAATACTAGGTGGCGTAGTGCCCACATTAAATATCCTATAGAAAATTCAACTTTCCAAAACTATGTTTCTTCAGCTTAGAATTTCACAAAATCCTTTGTTTATGATTTGGAGAACATTTACCAACATCTGAAGGAAAAATGTAGCTTAAAATATTCAAAGACATGAACTATAGTCTTCTATTACCGTATTTGGAATATTTGCTATCATTTTCATGAAAATGTTGTATATAAATTGGGTACAATCTTAAAAGATTTTAGATAAATACCATAATGCAGGGAACAGTATAACCACTTGGCAGAAAATTAAATGGTTGAAAGATTAAGTAATTTCTAAATTGTCAGAGTGAAACAATGAAAGAGCTGGAACCAAAACTTAAGAATAAAGTGATGCAGAAGTATGTGTCCCGAAGGAGGAGTAAAACAGTTTTTGACAATAAAATATACCAAGATTTTACCATGAAAACTGCAAGAGAAGAGTTGTGTGACATTTTCCTCTTGTCCTGTTGTCTTGTTATCCTGTTAAGTCCATGCCAGTGGACTGTTTTTTTTCTATTTTTGTTTCCAGTTCTTGGCTGGTTTTTATTTTTTTGACATGAGATGGAAATTGGAAATTTGAAATAGATTTTTGATGTAAATTTTTAATCGGTCCTATTTGGAAGTCCTCATCTTTTGTCTCCTGTTGAACAAGAATGCACAATTAGGAATACAAAGGTTTCCCATATGTCCTTTTCATTGTGTCAGGTAAATTAATTAGGAAATTATTGAGTAATCCTTCTACAAACCTAAATAATCATGAATGAACATAGATACCTTTCGTCCACAGAAGCAATTATTTGCAACGTAGGCATATGCCAATAGTGTTTTATCATGCCTCTTCTGCTACTTACTTCAGTGCTCTCAGGGATGATTAGGGCGGTGAATTTAATCTGCCTCAGAAAGAATCTGAATCTTTAGAAGAAACATGCATGAAATCAAACCAGCTATATGCAGTGCACTGCATCCCAGAAATTTAACTGTGTAATGTTTTGAGAAGAAGAAGAATTGATTCACCAGGTTAGGCTGAACCGTCTAGGAAATAACATTTGCTGAGCAAAATTACTGTTACATCTTCAGCTATAAACAGTCCTAAGCCGGTGGTGAGTGTAAAATACAATAGCTGTGTGCACAGCTATTAACTATATATTAGCTCAGGTAATGTCTGGGCATAAATTATTCTAATGACGATGTTGGCTTCGAACCAATCAGAAACTCAGCTGAAAATTGTTTGTTATTACTGTGCTCACCTGTAGAGGGGTTTCAGGTGGTTATATTGCTATAACAAGAAAATGTCAGTAACTGTTTCCTGCTACCCTTTGAATAGAAAGCACTGTTTCCCAATATGAGAAAAACACCTGAACTTTTAATTACATCTTCATTTTTAAGTTAATGATGAAGATGCCCCTGCATCCAAATTGCACAATGATGATCATTTTCTTAAGTTAGATGAAACCATTTTTGGGGTAACTTCCTTTGAAAAAGCATTTTTTTACTTTTATGTTAGTCCTTTTCCTGATATATTTGTACTACGGATTGCACATGTAACATTTACCAATTTAATTTTTTTAACCAAGCTTTGGCCCTCCCCCCACCCCCCTTTACTGAGCAAACAAATGTAGTTGTTGTTGGCAAGATAAAGGACGTCAAATTTGGCTGTGGAATTGACTTGCGTCTTCCCTGAAATGTTGACTCATAAAAATGCATAGCAAATATTTACTGCCACAGAACCAGTTATTCTGTATGACTGTAAAAATTGGTGATTGTGTCTGTGACACCTGAAGCTCTATTAGAAAATTGGAATGGAATAGAAAATTGAATAAAGATTTGGAAGCTGTGACAAAGTTGTATCAAATATTTGACTCTGGTTTCATAACTGCATTTTGTGGCTTATTAAACTTAGGTAGATTTTGCTCTGCCAGTTTTGTTGAATCATAAACAGCAGTTCACTAGCAGACACAATGGACCAGTTTTCAAAATTGTCTGTCTAAAGCACACATACAAAAATGCTCTTAAGTGTGAAGACCATAATGAGTTTCCCATTATAACAACACTTTGTATTGCCATACTACAATCCATTAGCAGATATCACCATACTTTGCAGCTACTAATGACTTGCGTCCCTGAGTGGAGTGAAGAAATGTTGCTATTCCTGTTTCACAACACATGAAAGAAAGAGTAAATATGACAGAGGTTACCTGCCCTCTAATGACAGTATAGGAGTTGGAGAGGTGAATCAACTAGGGAGGAATGTCTGTGATTTGAAGCCCTTTTCTTTTTATTGATACTGATATTCAGCAGCTTTCTCATTGCCAGTTAGCTGGACACACCAGGGAAATTGTCCATTCAAAGTTGTTTCTACTTTAAAACAATTTGTCTCTGCAGGTCCATTGTACCAAACTTGCAAGACTCCCTTTCCTTACTTACTCTATTCACGGTGTTGCCAAACTCTGTAACCCTTTCAAGAAAATAGTTTCCAGGCTATATTTCTGCCTTAGCAAGATTGGAAGTCTGGCAAGTTTTCCCATCTGTGTTTGTATTATGCAGTATGTTGTGTAGCATCAGTGAAGTTGGAAATTCAGTGTTCCCCCCCACTGCCTTCCAAAATTGTTACTGAATTTAAATCAACCATCCCAACCTTCTCTCCACAATAAATTGGACTTTTTCTGATGCTAACATGTTCAAATAGCTATTCTGCTGAGCACTGATACTGCTTTCATACTTTAAAGGCAACATAATAATGGCAGCATGCATTTTTTTGCTGTGCCTTTGGGAATGAACTGAAAGTCAGTGAAATTACTACGTACCTGAAACCTCCTTCCTACTGATAACTGTACCCTCGGAGAGTAAAGGGGAACCCAGCCACCAAGCCTAGTACCAAGGCAAAACCTTCTGTAAAAATTGTAAGGACAAGCTGGGAGCCATCTTCCTTCCTTTTTCCCTTTTCTTTCACTCAGATAATGAAGGAAAAGGCAAACATGGCTTTATCATTAAAAGAGCTGTGGATTTGGGGAAGGAATGAGACTGCAGGAATGGAAGACAAGGGGAGGACAGGGTTAAGAAGACCAGGATATGGAGCTGAAGACAAGGGAGTCTAAAAATATTGGATGTATATCCTATCTGATTGGCAAGAATGACGTCCTAATTTATGAATGTTTGAATGCAACCATAACACACTAATACTTCAGGTTTTCCTATGTAGTGATTGTACAATGTGCTACTTCATTGTACCTTACTTCTCTGATTTTTCTCTCAGTCATTATATTCAAGGAACTTAATGCTGCTTTTCTGCATTCCCCAAAATAACTGTTTCCTTGATATGGCAAACATAATTTCTGATATGATAAATGCAATGCTAGATGTGTTCCATTGAAATTGTAAGTGGAGTTTTTCTATAATTAAATTATCACACCAGCATCAGACACAGCGGGCCCTAGAACGTTGTTTTTAAGCCTAATCTCCTTCAATTTTTTTCTAAAAATTATTGTTAACAAGCGAAATGATTTGTAGTGGATGATACTGCTGATTATATGTTGTATGCTAAGTTTTTTAAGAAACTAGGATGTCTTTTTATCACCAGCCTTTTGACTAGTTCCTCCTTACGTAGAAAAATGTAGAACTCTCTTACAATTTCACCTGAAAAACAAATCCATTGCGTATGGATTTTTTTCCCCAAACTATTTGAGTACATGGATTCCCCTAGAGAAAGCAGGTTTAAACCTGACATTTTCCATACATGAGTGCACACAACTTCTTCTAGTGTTCGGAGAGAATATGTTCAAAGAGACATTAAGAATGAGTATTGATGGGGTATTTCAGTCAGCAAGAAGGGGGAGAAATTAAAGGGAATCTCCACCTATTAATTCACAGTACAAAAATTGCTTTTGCTAGAGAGAGTTATTTTGCCAACAAAGGATATATTCCATCTGTATCCCTAAGATGTCTTTTGTATACTGAAGAAAATTTAAATATTTTGCTTCAGTGTAGTACATGTGTTACTTGTTGATTAGGGCTAAAAAGAGAATTGATTTGGGAAAATGATGAAAACACATAATTTGATGGTTTAAATTGGCATTTGATATGCTACTTCAGTTCAAACAAACACTTGCCACTATTGTGGATTAGAAGGGTATTAAAGATTTATGACATCAGGAATATAAACTCAGCAATTAATAACAAAAAAATCTTAACAGCTGTGATAGTACCATGAAATACTAAAAATGATTAGCAGAACATGAACTTACTCAATTGCTTGTTTGAGGCACTTGTCATTGGACCTTATGTTTGTGTGTAACACGTTTTCTTTCAATACGTTTACTGTCATGTTATATAAAAATGCAGTCATATAAACATGCAGCTGCATAAAACTATCACAAAATGGTTATCTAACAGAACGATTAAGTGTTCTGATATGTCCAAGGATATCTATGGTGTGTTGGAAAGGAATGGAGATAAAAATGAAATTTGCAAATATTGTGACAGCCTGACTGTAAATCAGATAGTTACTTTCACAGCAAGTATGAGTAAATTCTCAGGAGGTGGAATTATTGGTGCCAGGAAACGTTATTCATTCTCTTCCATGGTCATCTTTATCTTGCAGTACATGCAAGGCCATTATTATTTTTTAAGTGTCTTCTCCAGTGGTATTCAGAGCTTGCTTAAGGAAATTCTCTGGACTACTTCTGTAGCATTAAATTAATATGTGATAATGAACGTTAACCATTTGGGTTCTGTATGTCTGTAGAGTAAATCAAAGAACACTGTCAATAATTTAGATCATGTAATTAGCTCATACAGATGGATGACTATGCCGTCAGACATGTTACATCCGAAAGCCATTCATTTGTAGGGCAATGGATGTTAGAAACAAAAATAAAACAAAAAAATCTATTGAATTAAGTTTAGAGGAGTCAGTGACACAGGCTCTCTTAATAACTCCGACACTGTATGTACAGGGTGTCACTAATACGATTCACAGAAGAATTTCCATAGAAGAATAATTGAAAATATTCCTTCTGCACCAAAAGAGAAAGAAGGTCTGCCTTAGACTTGGAGATATCAAGGCAGCTTATTTGGAAGATCATTCAAGAGAAATTTCAAGGATTTTTTTCATTTTTTTTTTTAAATCTCCTCTCTCAATTACTTCATTTGCACATTTCTGTTCCTTCAAGGTGTGCTTTTTTTCACTCTTACTAGTTACCTCTTGTTAATCATTCTCAGTTTTGATCCCTTTCCCCCAGTGTACCTTCTTATTATGTGGCCACCAAATCCCCTGAGCAGCAGAGTACTGTTCATAATTCTTATTGGCAAAGGGAAAATTGGCTTTATACCAGAGTTTTCCAACAGGACACTTCTTTCTATGGCAGTGAGGTAGGTAATGAGGGAACACAGTGTGCTGAACACAAGGAACTGAAGGACCAGATGAAAGTCTTCAGTGCCAGTCTAGTCATCTTCACTGATGGGCCATGCAGTCACCCATGAGAATATTTATTATAGGGATCTGAAGTATCACAAAAAGCAGCTGCTTTGTAGGCTTAGTCACTCTTTCTGCAGCTTTTAATCCAGTTTTTTTCTATCTGTGGCTTCCTATTTCCTCTGTTTAAATGTTGCCCATCTCACTTCCCTAGGGAACTTCTAAAACTGACACATCATATTGTATGTATGTGATCTATTTATTTATTTTCCTGCCATGTACCAAATTTTCATTTCAGTTCTTACATCATTCATGAGGGAGACATTCTCTGCAGATTCATTCCTAATTTACTCTTATTTTCTACTGAACTATTGAGTTTGTACAGCCTTAAAACCCCATAGAGTTTTGTGGGGTTTTTTTTAAAAAAAAGTATTTATCCTAGACTAAGGGATATTTTGAACTTGCATGCAATTTAAATGAATTTACAAATGTAGCTTTGTTGTTTCATCATTTCTCAACAATGATACAAAGAAATTCAGTGAACGTACTGTTTATTCTGTCATTAGGACTCACCCAAATATATGTAGCAAATAAATTTCTCTACTAAGTAACAGGTCTTTCACTATCAACACCCAAGCTTCAAAATATTAAAATGTACATTTCATAAGGCAAAATCTGATTTAAATCTTAATGTACATTCAATCACATCTCCCACTTGTGATACAATATTTTTTAAGCTTGACATAGTAGTTATTGAATTGCAAAGAATGTAATAGATGGCAAAGGGTCATAAGCATTGCTGGCTTGCAAGACTCAAAACAGTTGTGTTGAATTGAGAGTTTTGTTCACCATCATCCTTTTTTTATGCCAGGCATCTAGTTTTGTGATACTTTTAACAAGCTTCTCTCAAGAAAATTCCTCTCTGTTTGCTTGTCATACATACATATTTTGTATTTATCTCTTGTCATGTTTGTGAGCTCAGGTTTCATAATTTTTAAAATGTTGCAATTTGCTAATGCTTGCATGTTTACAATGAAAATGATATAAAGAATGAAAGAATACAAAAGTTGAGGTGACTATATCTGGGTAAATATTACAGAAAGAATCAGATAATGTACAGGTTTGTTTTTAACATCTTTTCTTAGATAAGGAAGATTTCTGTTGTCTTAAATATTTCACTTTGCATCTCCTATCCTCTATGAGATAGGAGATGCAATGTGAAATATTTAAGAAAATATGGTATGCTTAACCATGAGGATAGGAAATCCTTCAAATCCTAAGTAGCATTTGGAAAAATATGAAGTCTATTCCTAACTACAACATAAGGAAGAGGAGAGATTTAAAAACCTCCTAGAGATTGTGTCTTCTGAAGTGTCTTCCTAATATTAGTTCATTATTAACATCTTATTTTACCACTTCTTGTATTTTCAGTCAGGCATTAAAGTTTCTTTGTTGTTAGATTTGGGTTGGGGATAGGATAGGGATAGAAGAAAACTACAAAAATATAATCATGGTCCCATTATTCAGATTAAAACCAGACATAACAAAACTAACTATAGTTAAGTAAAAGGGAAAAGTAACCATAAAATTGTCACTTTGATTATTTTACATAGCCAACTGTTGGATGCTTGCCTTCACATCAGTTTTACTATATGCTAGTTATTTTGTGTATTTTATTAATTACTTGAAAGGAGACTTTAATCTAAGGTGCTATTAATTTGATTTAGTGTGATTTAGGGGAAGGGGAATGCTTGTGTTTGTTTTTTTATCAGACTAATGTATTTCATCTACAGTTTGCTACAGATGGGATATTAATCCATTAATCCCTACAATTCTCCCTTGTGACTTATAAAAGTGTCTTTATTATCCAACCTGCACATCTATACAGTCAAAAATCTTCAAGTATTTGCTAGTTATTATTTATGAGATTCCTGTTCTCTGAACCTCTTGCTTTACTGAATAAGAAACTCCTCTGGAATTTTTTGTTAAAGCAGCGGATCTTTGATAACAACTTTCTGTTGCCTTCTGGACTTGCTTATTAGCAGTTCCAGTATAGAGAATACTGAAATAAATGAAGTCTTTACAAGAACGGATGTTCTGAATTTTCAGTGTAGATTTTGTAGAACCGTTGTTACTTGTTTTTCAGTATTTGACAATTGCAGATTTAGGTTTGGTTTTGTTTTTCCTCTCCCAAGAAAAAAATCACAGTTATCTCCACAGATTTAATTTTTTAAAATTTCTCCCTTTATCTGTTTTTATGTTTGTATCACTTATTTGATCAAAGACTAAGGCAAGTTGACATGAAATGCTTAACAAAAGGAATTATTTGTATCATATAATATATATTTCAAAATAACTCGGAAGCTACAAAGCTACAAATCATCTTAGGCATGTATAGAAACCTATGTGGATGGTTCAAGACAGGTTACACTTCTACACTTTTAAAATCATGTTGTTAGACTAAGTTGGGAAAAAGATAAAATGAAAGAGAAGAAGTACCAAAAACTGCATAAAGAACTCTTTCTCACTGTGAGAGTAACTTACAGGCAAAGAGGGCCCTACAAGAGGGCCCTGCAAATTTTGTCAGAGGGGTTTTTCTTCTGTTTTTTTTTTTTATCTGGAGCAACATCGAATTATTTCAAAACAGAAGGGGGAATTAATATAATGACACAGTATGGGGGAAAAGGGAAAAACTACTTTCTGGTAAGATTAAAAATTAATGTGATTTAACTGAAGACTTCTGAATGAAAGGCAATGTCATTTTTCAAGCATTTCAAGGCATGCTGATTAAAGGGGGAGGAGAGTAGTGAGGAGAGTTTTGCAATTACTTAAATTTTAATTACCAGTAACATGATTCAACACTGCAAATGAAAAACTTAAGCTTAATATTTGCAATATTTTTCTATCAGCAAAATCTTTTAGAGGTAGGAAAATTTCCTCATTGAAGATGTGGGAATACCTTCATTTGATTCATTTGATGCTACACTTGATAAAATGCTTGGAAATAAAGAGTAGAGAACAAATCTGTAGTTGAAAGAGGATGTAGGCATCTAATAAATCTTCCTATTTTTATTCTGACCACAGAATAAAATGGTCACCTTATGAAAATACAGGCCAAGACATTCAAACATCATTTTTTTTGATTAAAAAATTTAGTCCATTAGTCATGGTAAGAGAAAAAACTTCATTATTTTTGTATCTGAATTTTCCTGAAATTGTCACTGTGGTTTTCATTTATCCCTGAACATGTTTTTTAAGATTTAAGAGAGCTTGGTTTTTCTGTGACAGCTGCAGTCATTTTAACGCATAATATCCTGAAAGGACAGCACAATGAAAATATAAAAAGCCAAGCTTATTGCATATGTATGGCTTGTGAGTAGCTGAAACTAAATTTTGTCGATTTGTAAGGTCTAAAATACAGTTGGGATTACATCAGATTTACCCTTCAACTATTGTAAGGAAAGAGAAATACATGTTAAATGAAACACTCTTTAAGAAAATTCATCTCTCTACTCCCCCTTTAAAGCTATTTTTTCTCTGTGTCCTACTTTTTAGCTGCAGTTTACAGTAACTGAGGCATGATAATTAATTCTTATAAAAAGTCGCAAATGCTGTCATTCATTAACTTTGAGAAAAATTCTGGCGTTGATTTGAACCAATGGATTCAATTGTGTCTGTGTGACCTCAATAGATTGAATCAGCATTGTTTTATTAGATCCTCAAAAAATTAAATCTTTTGAAGGTTTTTTTGACTTTGTGAATATTCAATAGTTATGTCTGAGTATAAAAACTTTATGCAAGGAAGAAAGCTTCTTCCTATATTAAAAAAAATCAGCAAATCAAAATCAATCTCTGTTCCCTTTTATTTTCTGATATTTGAATTTGGCTATATCTTAGCAGTATAATTTGGAATAAAACTGAAATTTTTTGGAAATGCCATTCTTATGGCATGCATAAAATTATTTTGTGCACTTTAGGTAAAGCAGTTGCATTAGCCTTAAATGTGAAACGTGTTACAAATTATTTTATCGCAATAGTTTCCAATACATAAAAACAACCAGGAAAACAAAACAAAACTAAAACCTCTATTTGCTGGTTGTCCTAATTCAGTTAGGAAGCAAAGAAAAAAAAGAAGAAAAAAAATTTAAAAAAAGATGGAAGGTCAGCAGACAAAAATAGCATATAGAAATGATCTGCAACACTGAGAATATCGCTCTGTTAAATATCAGTGCCTAGAGCTCACATCCCACAGTACGATCTGGACGTATGTGGGTGTTTTTTATACATGTTGCTATCTAGCCCAAAGTCAAATGGAGGCAGCAATTTCACTTATGGAAATACTAGAGAGCATTAGCATTCATTTACAACAGGCTTTTGAACTTGCTCCAGTGACAGTTATAAAGGCTTGCAGTTTACTGTCAAAGTTTTTGGCTTAGTCCTTCATCCCTGACTATTTCTTTTCCTTTGTGAATTTGTGAGGGAAAGGGGTAAAGGCAAAAACCGTTTATCTTTGCAGATCTTTTGCTCTCCCCTTCTACATAAGCCAATGGTTCAGAGGACTCCGTATCTTTCTGGGAGCTGATCTTTTTATTCGTTCATCTGCATTGAACTCCAGCTATAAGCTGCAACAATGCCATTTATAATCTCACAGGGTAGTGCTAAACTTTAGTATAATGGAAATAACTTTGTCTAGCTAAAACTGTAAGCGAAGTAAGACATCCACAGGAGTCATTTAGTTCAAAAGGAAAACTTACCAATGCCTTCTACGTAACCGGTCAAATCCAGTTTGTTAGATCCCTTAATTACAATAGAAAGTAGAGAGTCCAGGACAACTAAAAAGGAAAAGACACAATCACAAACATATGCAAGGTGGCGACACGGTTGACAGAGCTAATCAGCTGGATCAGTCAGCCCCAGCCCAGAATAGAAAAGAAATGGGTATGTCCCCACTTTTGCAAGTGCTGTCTTACATATTCTTCCCCCTCTGAGGCCCTCCCTCCCATACTTATTCTTTCCTTGTACAAAAGTGGACTCTGATGTTACTTGCCATCTGCTCTGAGTCTTTTAGTAGTGGAAGAGATATCATCACAGTAAAATATTTGGTTTGACATTTTGGTATACATTTTGGTTTATAAAATAAACTCAATAAAGTTTCTACTATGTCTGACCCACCTCTGTGGGTCAGACGCTCTATGTCTGACCAAGCTCTATGTCTGACCATGACAAAAAGAGATGCTCCTCAGATAACGCCTGATCAATATCTGCAGTCCATACACCTTGTACTGCCACAACAGCCACAGGATTTCATTGGAGTTGTTAGTTGTTGCCTATTGTATTTAACATCTATTTACATACCTCTTGTCCATGAATTTCCAGTCTTTTAAAACCTGCTGATACTATCCGCGTACACAACTTTTTATGGCAACATTTTATAGAAGTTGACTGCCAGCAGTGGTACGGCTGCTGTACAGAGTAAAAGGATTCAGCAATGATAAGCTTGTCCATTGATATTCCAGGTGAATCAAAGTAGTGAAAACCTGAAGAAGAAATGTTTTCTAATGTTATAGTTATGTTGCATTCTGCACCATAGAGCATGATAGTTGGATCAGTGTGTATCTTTTAAATTTCAAATCACTCTGCCTCTATCAGGATTTCCTGAACAACTGCTTTTGATGAAATGTTCATCTATGCCATCTGACAGTGTTTGATCCTTTAAAAGCTATAATCTGATCTGCCACAGCAAACTTCATATGCCAAGGCAAATACTGGCATACCTGACTTGGTATGAGAGTATCCACCAGGCTTGTCCAAAAGAAATTGCATGAAACCAAAATATACTCTGAGGGTTTTTCCAAAGCATCTGCAAAATGTTTCTTCTCATCCACCTTCTCCACATCTTGAATGTCCAGGCACAAAACTTAATTAGCAGAACATCCCAAAAATGTCTCTAGAAATCTATCTTCAATGAAATGTCGAAGAAATTAATGTTTTGTTTTCTTGAGGAACGGGGAGATTGAACTGACAAATTTGGGTAAATTTTTGGACACTGGATTATTTTTTAATTTCTGGAGGTCTATTCATTGGCATGCAAGGTTTTGAAGTGTTGAAATATCTTAAGATAACTTTTGAATTTTGTGTAGAAATAATGGTGCAAGAGTCTTCACAAAAGCCTGGAAATGAGGAGCTATATTCTTCAAGATCTTACATAGCAGTTACTGGTATCACATGTCCTGTTGATTTAAGCATTTTTTACAGTACATATCTTTTTATCAGTGACATTTAAAAGCCCCTCCTTATTTGGTAAGATGCTTTAAAACAATGTCTTCCAGGAGTGTATGAGCTTCACATTAGGTTCTAAAATTACATACATCAGCATGCAATTGTTAATCAAGAGAGTGTCAAACAATTATTAGAATGGGAAGCTGGCTGCCTAATTTGCCAATGTTCTTTCTCCACTGAATTCTTGTCATTTCCTCTTTTTTTTTTTTTTTTCTTCCAGACTGGTAAAATTAACCATCATTTCCAACAGTTGCTGTGTTTACTCTTGAGAAAATTGGCTTTCTCTTTTTTGCCTTGTTATAATCCAGACAAATGTTTTTCTTACCTTAGGGTCTAAAGACCTGTAACAGCCAAGGCAAAATAACAAGCAAAGATTTCTATTGGATAGTTTGTATAGAACAGTTATAATATTTCACTTTTTACATTTACATAAATATCTTTATTTTGAACTTAAAGAGAACATTTCAAATGTAGACATAGCATTCATGTTAATGCATATTTTGATTGTCTTTGGGCAATTTTTTGCAGATTTTTGTTATCCTTTATATGTAAAATTTATAGTTTTGGCCTTCTGTCTGTCAAATCAATGACTCAGCACCAGCAGAACACAGGACCACCTTTGTAGCATGTGAATAATTCCATCTACATTTTTTGATAAATAGACTATAGATCTTTAACCTCTGAGAATGAACAGCTTGAGGAGAAAGCTTTGGCATAAGGTGTCATGCTCTCTTAAAAAGTCTGGATTTAGAACTCCTTTATAGGACCCTCATTAAAATTTGCAGGTTGCATTCTGCATTGATCTGTAGTTCTGGGAAGATCACTTATGGCTGAAATTGCTTCTACAACAGATGTAAATTCTAGAGGAAACTTTCTGAATGTTATTCCTAAACAGTGGTCACAGGCTTTCTAGAACAGCTTTTTTCCTCTTCATTTTTTCCCTTTTTTTTTTTTTTTTTTGTAATATATACTTACCAAATTTGTCATCAAATTTTTCTCAAGTTCTATGAATGTTTTGGCTTTTTTTTTTTTTTTTTTACCAAGACCGTGAAATAAAACAATAATTATTTCTATGGAACAGAAATATAAGTCTGATTTGTGAATATCTTTACAAAATATGATCTGTTCTTTAGCCAACATAGTGAAGGTAAATTTCACAGAGATTAGTATACAGAGGTAGGAGAATTCATGTTTGGAATGTAATTTTTAACCTTTATTGCTATCCAGCTGTCAAATGAAAAACTACTTTCTGTTTCTAAAGATACAGCCATAGACAAAAGTATATTTCAGTAACTAGTGATGAGAACAAGTCTGTTTTCTCCTGTTCTTGCTAAAATTATAGTACCTGTAAGTGGAAACTTTCTTTCTTGATAGTTTTATTATTCCAAGGGATAAGAAAGCTGTCATCAGCAATTAATTCTTGCAAATGTCACTAGAATAAAATATATAAACTTGAAGAAAAAAAAATCACAGATTTTTAGCTGTTTGGCTGAAATTGGAATGGTGTGAAGGAAATGCTGAAAGGGTAAAAAGCAAACTCCCAAAGAAAACTGCCTATAAATAGAAGTTGTCCTAATTCTTACTTATTCTATAGCTGGTTTGTACTGCTTCATAAAATCACTAAAACAATTCACTCCCTATGTCATACATTAGTCTAATTAGGAATTTTCTGCTAAAAACTGAGGGGGGTGATCTTGTCTGGATGCACAGAAACCAGCTGGTTCCACTGAACTTCAGCATTGGGAAAACAATTTTTAAACCCCCTTTTTATTTTCATTTATTTGCTTGAAAGTGAAGCATTTTATTATATATTTATGAAAAAGTAGGTTATTTTATGTTTATGTGAAAAAATATGCGCAGTACCCAGTCAATTTGAAGTATATGATAGCTGTTTCTCAATGAATTTAAGATCAAACAATAGACTGTGTCTCATGTAAGTGAATTTGCTTGTTCAATTTTCATATGTTGCATGAGAAGGAAAGAAGTTGCCCCAGCTGTGCTGCACTGTCTCCTACACTTACCAGCAAAATAACAGAAAACTAAATACATGTATTGAGTTCATTTCATTCTCCTTAAAATTCTGTTTTGAAATACAACTCAGGAATTGTATTTGCCTGAATTGCAACTCACAATTTTAACTCAGCCATATACCTTCAGAACTTAAAATTGTTCCCATTATGTCTTTAATGGAAACGTAACGCACCACAATCTATTTCAATCTTTGAAAGATATCTAGATGATTATTTTTGTTTTAGATGAATATATTTGTCTTTCTATGGCCAATACCATAAAAAAAAGGGAAAAGACTCATTTATCCAAGTAATTAAAGGCAAACCCATTAAATTTAGTAATATTGATATGAAATAAAGTATAATTTATATTATTTGTATCAGATAACTGTGGTGATGACAGGAAGAAAAGATTTGTGGACATTACATGTTTCAATAATGAACTGGCTTATTTTATTATTCTTATATATTTCAGGTCTTCTCTTTAAGGTGTGAAATTGACTGTGTTCGAGGGGCAGTTGTCTCACATGTTCAGCACTTAATTACCATGACAGTACTGTTTAGGTAGTTTAATAACTATACGTAACATTATAAAGAGATGCATTTCACCTGGGAGAGCTATTACTTTGCTTGCTTTAAAAAGTTTCTTACCATTCCTTGAGACTCTTTTACCCAATTTTCTGAAGAAAGGAATCTTACACATTCACTCTATTCTCCCAATGTCCCTGCTCCCCAATAACTTTCAAGCTGTGCCAATTTAACCAAGTACAGCAGAAAGTTAGATTCCTCCTGCGTTAATTTACTACAGGTTTCTAAGGTGTAGTGTAATGAGCAGGGGAGAGATTTGTAATGCTAGCTCCTCTGGAAATTTCTGTAGTGGTCTATTTGGTCGATACAAGCAGAGCGGTATATCTCGCCAAGAGAGCAGCCTGGCACAGTCCTGGATGCTTCTTGCCCAGTCTCTCCACAGCCTCCCGCTACCCACCTCCCTCCTTGTATGATCTCAGAAATGTGACAGGAAGCTACAGCTGTGACAGATGTTGTAAGACTGGGTACCAGAAAATATTACGACATGGTGCTGAGATGGAGGTAACAACAGATGCATGCTTGTTGGGAAATAAACAGATATGAGATCAGGTTTCATTAAATCCTCTATTCAGATAAATAATGCAAGCCTGGCCACTGGTGGTCATTCTTTTGTTTTGAGTCTTTTCTAACAATTTACTCAAAAAATATATACTCTTTATTTATTGGTCTTTATCCAAACTGATGGTTCAAAATTTAATAGTGAAAAATTAGAGGACCCTAAACTATCTAATGAGTGGTGATACAATGAATACTAAGTCATGGACTCTCTCTTTTATAATCATGCATTCAGGTATTCTCATGACTTGAGTAATAGCATGAAAAGGTTATTTGAGATTAAAGTCCTCATTTACTGGTTTCAGACAGGGCTTCTTTACTAAATCCTAATGTGTATTTGCAACTTTGTCAACAACTTTTTTTTTTCTTTTGCAAACAACTCTGAACTGTTAACTGCAATATGGAGGATAAAATAACCAGCCTGCTAAATATATTGTTATAAACAATAAGTACTGGTTTATTTCCCTTGAGAAGAGTCAAAGCTCTTTTGTCTGAAACAAAGAAAATCGGGTTAGTAATTTGTTTGTCATTGTTTCACCTTTCAGCATATCTGGTTTAGGTTTTACCTGTTACCTTCTCTGAGCATATTTTAATACTGTTTGTTTATTGATGCTGAGATCTCTCATACAGACGCATTACAAGGATTTATGGCTTCTGTTTATGATAATATTTCCAACAGCTTAAACTGTCCCCTACATTACCTGTTGTATTTCACTCATCACTTTATCAAATAACCCTGGGATATGCTTATTTATTTTATAAAATAAAATAGGGGAATGTAGCTTGCAAACATAGGTTTTTGCAACCTGATGTGAGCATATATTAGTGAGTGCTAGAATTTTCACCAGTCATTTCCCACTGTGGGGAACGAAAGTGGGAAATGTAGCTTGCAAACATAGGTTTTTGCAACCTGATGTGAGCATATATTAGTGAGTGCTAGAATTTTCACCAGTCGTTTCCCACTGAGAAATCTGTGAGCAATTCCACTGACTTGACTTTCAGTACTTGCAGAAAATGTTCCTAGACTAGCCTACATGTATAGATTTGAACAATGAGCCCTTGTTCAGACAATTATTAATAATACTGGGAATTTTTCTACTGTTAAGGTCCATATTTTGGGCAAAATATGGGCAAAAAGTGTTGTTTTGTTAGCTCATTTGGGACTGAAAATCTCTTCAACACATTTTATGACACAAGTTAACACATGTGAAACCTTGTCATCTGGTTGCTCTACAACCAAGTGAGAACTAGCACAACTGAGCTAATTCATTTGGATAACAGTGCATATTTTTGCTCCTGAAAATGATGCTTAACGGCCCAGTTCTAAAAGAACCCGCATAAAGGTTAGGGCACTTAACAGCATTAATATCTCTGAGCTTCCTTCTCTATTATTCTGCTGGAGAAAGAGAGGCAGAAAAAGCCAGACACTTTACTGCAGAAGTCTTGAAATGCAAGTAGATAATTGGAGACATATAGGAGGAAAACGCTTCCGATCTTTTCTTATGCAGTCAGGTAAGTGCATCCCTGAATTCAGGATCTGTAAAGGGGGGAATAATATTGCCATGCAAGCTGTAATACAAAGAACTGTGAGATTTCGACTATCAGAAGAGCACAACAAAATGCTTTGCTCTGCTTTACGCTGCTTTTTCTTTTGACTGATTTTGTGCCACCACAGGTGTCCCACTTAGTCTAACAACACGTTTTTTAATCATATAAAATGAAGGCATTAATTTTCTTTACCTGTCCTAAACAGCAAAATTTAACCCATGGTGGCTAATCAATAGCAGAGGTGTAAGGCAGGCACACTGCGCAGTCATGGAGTAATGATTGTGATGATATGTATATTATGTACCTTCATCAGATCACTTTTGTCCTTGTTCTAAAGATGAACGTACATGCAACACTGGAAGAGCCACTTAAATCCTTTCCCTGGGAGTCACTAGAAGAGTCTATATTTCCTGCTCCCAAAGCATGAGGAACTGCTGAGCTTTAAATGTACATGCCAAGACTTAGGCAGTGCCCTTTTTTTTTGTTTTTTTTTGAATATTTTTTTGCCTAAAAGAGAGGAAATGTGAGATTGAGCTGTAGAAGGATTATTTTTGCTTACTGCTCTCCAACGCAATTTTGCATTCCCGAAGGAGTCAATCACAATTTAACTTCTTGTTGTTTCTTTCAGTGAGAATGTAATGTCTTTGCTAACCTTAGTTCAGATTCTTTATTCTTATTCCCCAAATTTCTGCAGAAATATTTTGAGGTATGCTATTCCTGCATATGAATTGCATATGTCTTAAGAGTCAAAATCAGGGTATTATAGATTTCATATTTCATTTGCCCATTTTCTTCAGTAGATGATGGAATGAAAGGTTTTCTACTAAAACTGCGGCTAGTATAGCATGAGGAACACCGCTATGTTACAAGCACTCATATTTTATGCAGTTTATTTAATTTTAGCATTTTATGAGGTTTCCCTATGTTTTTTGTATTTAGGCTCTTAGAGTTACTGCTGCTACAAACTGGAAAAGCAGGCTATTACTTTTGCACTTAAAAGATGGCTTACAAATGTCATAGTCATATAAAAAGTGATTAGCCTTAAGGATGCTTTCTGTGAGAATTATTTGAACATATTTTACCACTCTACCACCTTTTACTACTTCTGTTGAACTTAAGAATTATATTAAGATGTTTCTCAAGAGCTTTACCTCTTACTAACATGTTCTAAAATTGCAGATACTGTATATTTTATACAATAAATGACTCTTCTTTTGTCTCTTGAGGGTCCCAGGTAGAAAAACTGTATAAAGAAAGAGCATACTAGGAGATAAGTAGTCTGGTTATACTTACTGCAGAAATCCTATCTTTATTTCTTTGTCTGATAATATGCAGAACATTTCAGAGGGAGAAAACTTTTGAGACATCTTTTCTGTACATTATGACTTTTCTTTAATGGTAAGAATTGCATTTTTTACACTTCAAAAGGCATTTTTTATAACTCTGATTAAAGTAATTATTTGTGTATTTCTGTTTTATTCACATATTTTCTACTTTTTTTGTTATTTTAACTCATCTACAATATTTTTATTCCTGTGTTCTATTCTCCCGCTTTGGTTGTTTGTGGTTTTTTTGTTTGTTTGTTTGTTTTTTAACAAGGTCAGCTTTATAGATCAACTTTGTTTCATTGAGCAGTTCTGGCTTATATTGATACGACTGTTTGTGATACTTTCTGTTACTTATATCTGTGCTAAAGCTTCATGAGGTTTAAACAACCTGGACAGAGTCATCCATGTTACATGTTTGAATCACCGTTGTTTTTTCAAGATCACACCAAAAAGTAAGTCAGCTACTTAATATTACTAGCTTAGGGAAAAAAATAAATTAAGGAATGTTCTTACAGGCTTCTAAAACTTCTTGCTGAATAAAAAATAGCAATTCTTAATAAAAATAAAACTAAAAATTCTTAATAGAAATTTATTGCTATTTAGCAACTAATTTATGAACAGCCTATCCAGATGAAGTGTATTTCAACCTACATATTCAGGAGCAGACTGTCATTCCTATTCTGTTGGCCCCTTCCTGTCATTTATAAAGCAGAAAGAGAAGCAGTGAAGACTGAGTGTTGAAGAGTAAGGAGCTGTGTGCAAGCATGTAAGGACACCTTGTGTCATATCTTAGTGACTGAAGATGTCAGAGTCAGGCTTAAATTTGTTACCTGAACCGAGCAGAGGTGGGAAGTCCCTATAATCAGATTATCTCAAGATCAGTAGATGAGATATTCTAGAGTTTAAGAGTGATTGAGACTTTCATTTTCAGAAAGAAAAGAGCGAGCGGCTACGTGGTATTTGGCTGCCTGCCAGATTAAACCACGACAGTACTCCTGATGAGTTTCCCTAGTTGTTTATTTTAGGATAGCCTTAAGGTTTTTTTGTTTTCACCAAAATAATTGATAACTCATCGTTAAAGCTTGATGAGCAGCAGAGAGCCATTTCTTATCCAGTATTATTTTCAAAGTGCTTCACATTGCAATCTCAGCATCCTTTTTGGGGGACTTTTAATGTAATATCTACAACATATAGATTAATTTATTCTGGTTACAGTTTTCCATTTTGCTGTACTGTTGAAGCTAAGGAAAATATACATATATTTAGGGCAACTAATTTGCTTTCATAGAAGTAGCAGTCATTGGAAAAAGTAGCTACATCTGTACTAATTTTGTCTTCTAGATAATTGCCCGCTTCCAGTTCAGTCAGTGCGTTTACAATTTTCAAATAATTCATAGTTGCAGAAGAAGAATTTTAATAATTATAATTTTTCAACTCTTCATCTTTTTCCCCTCATCAAGAAAGAGAGGTGTTTGCTTTGAATGGTTTCTGTGATTTTTACCTACTTGGTTCTCTTAATTGCTCTTATTGTTCCTTGCATTTATAGACAGCTGGTTATTTTAAGGTTCTTCCTTAGGTGCCAAAGCTTTGCAGGAAAAAAACAAATTCCAGCCCATCACTGTTGTCTTCTTCTTAATTTAGGTTCTAGGATTTCCACTTAATTCCAAAAGCTACTCATCTTTGTGTTCCCATATTCAGAGGCACTATATATTAACTACAATTTGAAATAAGATTTGTTCAAAGTGTGTGCATGTGTGGTTTTGTATTTTCCTATTAATCCATATTGTGTGTTATCTTTCCTCCTCCCCTCCTTTTACTCAGCAATTTCATTGTTTCATGAAAACAGTTATGGGACATAGTTGTGAGCAGATACCATCACACGTGTGCTTATTATTTTGATACTGTTGATATTGTAACTTCATGTCTGAACACAGCTGAGAACTCGACAAAAGGATATAAATACTTTTGCACCTCTTTGTTCTTCATTTTAAACATTACTGAGACTGAAACAGGAAAAGCATCAATAATTTAGGGTTTGCATTAAATGAGGGAAAGCAGTCAAAGGTCTGGGTTTTTTTTCAAATTTTCCAAACCCTTAACAGCTATGAAATTACATTTTGCATTTTTAATGGATCTTAATTTTCACATTTCAAGGGCTTTTAATTCTGGTGCTGAATGAGAAGTCATATGAATATAAGTAGTGATCTAAATATTACAAAATAATCTTTGCATGATTTGATTCCAAACAGTTACTGAAATACATAAAAGAGCAACTAGAATACAATTCATAGTGGCCATTAATACTGCTTTATACTAAGTGCAATTCCCCTTTGTTAATATTTTAGCCAACGAAATACCAAATTCATGAAATAGTATTTGTTGAATACAAATATTCAGACAGTCAATAAGAATCCAAAGTTGTTCATGTTTATTTGAGGTTAGTATGATTTATATATATACAATACAGTGTTGGGGTCAGGCATATAAGGCTGGTGTCCTTTTATTATGTGGCAAGAATTAACCACTATAACATTTTCAGTTTTGATTCTTGTTTGGACAGTGTTCCAATTGCCAATAGTATGACATTGGTGGTATCCCCAAACTTTGTGTCAGAAATATCAAAATAAATCTAATGTCTTTAAAATTACTAAACATAAATACTTATTGATAGGCAAGGTACTGATTAACAGTTTAGCAGTGGTGATTGGAGCAAACTGGAATAATCAGTTTTTGTAGAACATCAAGTTTAGTTTGGAGAAGAGGAGGCTGAGGGGAGACCTTATCATGCTCCACAACTATCTGAAAGGAGGTTGTAGCGAGGTGGGTGTTGGTCTCTTCTCCCAAGTAACAAGTGATAGGATGAGAGGAGATGGCCTCAAGTTGCACCAGGGGAGGTTTAGATTGGACATTAGGAAAAATCTCTTTACTGAAGGAGTGGTCAAGCCTTGGAACAGACTGCCCAGGGAAGTGGTTGAGTCACCATCCCTGGAAGTATTTAAAAGACGTGTAGATGAGGCATTTAGGGACATGATTTAGTAGGCATGGTGGTGTTGTTGGGTTGATGGTTGGACTTGGTGATCTTAGAGGTCTTTTCCAAGCTTTATGATTCTATGATTCTATGATCAGCATTTTAGGTCATTGCCACAAGCAAAGACTATAGATATATGCCCCCCATTTTAATTTCCTTTTCTACCTACTATTCTGCCTAAAAATATTTGCCAGCATCAGAGTGAGCGAAGACTACATGATTAAGTCCTTTGAACAGTTGAGCTGCACACAAATGCCAGCAGTTTATTATCTATAAAAAACATAATTCTTGCTTTTGTGAAAAAAATCTAATAATCTCCACCCCTCCATCACCATACAGAATTATTTTAAGCTGACCCAGTTTCATGTTTGGCTAACATAACCCTGTGGGAAAACAAGTAATTAGACAGTTATGCACAGGTAAAAGAAAAACAGCATTTATTCAGAAATACAGACCGTGTAACTCTGTGGGAGTTGCCACTGTGGGACCTGAAGGAATATATGGAAGTTCTTGAAAAAATGTTCTTGCAAACTTTAGTGTGAGCAATATTTATAATATCATAAAATGACTGTACTGAAATCAGTAGAGTTGTTTGAATAACACCCACTCTAAACATTAGTAATATAATAAACATAATATTTTTAGTCCAACTTTAAAAAGATTGTTCAAGAAATTAGAAATCAGAGAATAGCAGTGTTTATATTGTTTCTTTTGAGTTTGAGTTTTGCTAACTCTTTGAAACATTATTGTTTTCATTTGTACTTCAAATGATATACTGTTGTATGGCTATACTGCTGATAGATTAGTACTCAGCTTTCTCAACATTCAGAATTCTAGTGTCAAGATACTGATAAATGCTACATGATACAGCTGTTATTTAATTTAATTGCAAATAGGGGAAAAAAAAAAAAAAGAAACTTTGGCAGAATCTCTGTAAGGCATATTATATATTTTACAATATAGAGATCTATTGCTCCTGTGCCTATATCATGTAGTATGTACTAAAGTTCAGGGTGTGGATAAATTTCCATTATGCAATTGGTCAGGGCAAGTTGACAGTTTTTCACAAAAGTCATCATATTTGTGCACTGCTGAGTCGTGAAAGCAATCCCTGTGCTAGGCAATGCACCTGCAACAGTGCTTGGCAGTCAGACAGCCTTCTAATTTTGCAGGAGGTATAAGCCTTCTGTGATGTGATCCTCTCTGTAGTGAGTGGCATTACACTATCCCAGTCTCTGTATGGTTTATCACGGACTGATTATCCCTTATGTATTTTATACTATATAATAATCAGATCAACTTCAGTGCCAGAATCAAACCAGATAGTGTTCACATGGTTGGTTGTTATTTACAATATTTCAGCTCAGTACCTCTCACTGGAAAAAAAAAAAAAAAAAAAAGTGGAAAAAACTGCAAGTATACCTGATTTAGAGATTGTACATACGCCAACAAGTAATTGACCTTTGTCTGTCTTTGTCTGCAAGATGCAATCTATGAACAAATCTCTTCTCTTCCTTAGCACTGTTATGACAGAATCCATAGTTTGACTTGAACCATGAAGTCTAGGTTTTTTGTGTGTGTCGCAGGAAGAGCATACTTGGTCTGCTATTTAATGTAACAATTTTAATAGTATTACAAGGGGCAGAATAATAACATAATGGCAGACAATGAGTGTATAGTTTTGTTTTATAAAGTTCAGTTAAATTTTAATCATTACACTTACTCTGATTCAGTTTACAGCATCTTCAGATCACTTCCACTGCAAATAACACACTAGCTTACGTCATAAATGCATTTTCTTTTCCATATTTTATTCTAGAATACAAAAGTGTCTAGTGAAGTAAGTTGTCTGAGAGTGGCAAGAGCAGGAGACACATGAGTCAAACAAAATTTTTATACTTTTAACTCCCTTCAGGCATTTCTTTTAGTCTTTTTTTTTTTTTTTTCTTTTCTCCTCAGATTAGAGCTAAGGTATCCTGAAAGCAGAGAGGTCTATGAGAAGGATGAATCCTAAAAACAGATTTGCTGAAAATAAATTTCACACAAACCTTTTCTTCCTTTTATCCAACTTCAGCTCAAACCTTCAAAATAATCTAGATTCAGAGCAGCCAAATACCAAATACACAGATCAAAGCTAATCCATACAAGTTATTTTTTTATAGCCAGCTAATCAGAGTTTCCTTGTCTTGACTATACTCTTTAATTGCCTTGTTATCATGAACAAATCTTTTAGGTTTTTTAATGTAGTCTTCAGCACTTTTTCCATAAAAGCATATGTGTTTCAATGTGTTCTTATATATATTTATTTATGTTAACACTTTTTTCAAAAATGCTAGTTCTGTTTTAAGCATTACTTATTTGTGCTATATTTATTTAGGAAAACTTGTAGCTATTTTGTTTATCCAATTTTAATATTATTCAGCACACAGTAAAGTAGAAAATGGAGATATGCTGCAGTCATACTTCTGTCGCTCTAGCTTACTCCTTGGCAGAGTTGTATTTCTTAGGAATTTTATTAAAAACCTTCAGGTGAAGCACTGCATTCAGGTAGGAAAACCTTTTGTAAAAATAACACAAACAAAAAAAAAATATCAGCAACTTCTAGGACTGCAATTTAGTAAATAAATAAAGCTAAAAACTGGAGGAGAGCTTAACAGTCAATGAAAAAAAAATCTCCGGGATGATGAAGACTGTAATTCTTCCTCATGACTAGGTCCATTGCTCTGACGTTACCTTTCACTTTGTTTTTTCCCTGAGCTAAATGAGCATGCCAAGATCAGCTGGTGTTGGTGCATAGAAGGATTCACAGTATTTGGCAAGAAGCTAAATGTTTTAGCTTGATTTCTTTTCTGCATGGCAAAGTCTACTTGTTCTACAGAACATCTGCAGAGGAAGGCTGAGTATGAGTGACTAGAAATGTTTTTTATAAGTGTTTATTTTGTGAAATCATCAGTGATTTTGGAGACTTATGCATTTTGTTAGGTCAATGCTTGTTTTCAAATATAATCTATATAGAATAGACCAGGCAGTTAGAACTCTTCCAGGAGATTAATTCCAACTCTGTTTTTCACTTGTAAGCCACTGTCCTAATACAGCCGTTCTTATTTTTCTCCTGCAAAAATATGTTCTGAATGGTATCACTTCATTTTGTTCTGTATTGTTAGATTTTATGAGAGTCAAATAATTTCTCTTGAAGTCCAGATATGTAGAATATGCTGAGAAAATTATATTTTAGGGTTGCTCTAAAATAAAAAAAAAAAAATTAAAATGGCTGGGGCACAAGGGTGAAAACATTTACCTCTGAAAGACTGGAAGAAAAAGCAGATATCATGCAACACATTCTTGATACAGATTTAAGAATTACTTTGATATTGAGACAGTCATGCTCAGTGTTTTCACTATATTAGCTACTGATACCATCAGCATGATATATGCAATGTGAAAATATACTGCAGGATAAAGATTTCTCAGCACACATGATTTTCTCAGATCAACAAATCTAGACAGGATTTACATATAAAAGAGATTACATTTTGTATGTACAGACGGTGTAACTTTCTCATCTAATCTTTTTAAAGTAGACTTGTTTTCTGTGCTTGAATACTTATTATGGTATATCAGGCCAACTGTTCTGTTTTAGCCTATATGTTTCCTATAAAAAGTTTTTCATACACCTTTGGGGAAACAGTGAAAGGTTTGCAATTTGTAAACCTCATTAACTGAGATCAAAGATTTTTGTTTTTCATTTATTTATACTGACTGTAATTTTAATGTTCTATAAGCATCATGTTTTTTCTTAAAGTCTTAGATTAATACAGAAAATGTTATTTTAAATATCTTAGTTTCTTCTTATAGAACTTTAATGAATTTGATATTCTCTGAAGAGAATAAATTTTGTTATAGAAGAAATTTTGAAAATAACCTCTCTTTGTCAAAGTATTTCCACACACACACAAAGAGACAGAAAATTTTTGTGCTTTCAGAGATCAGTTACATGTGGGAACATCATATGGATTAAGTAATAAAGGTTTAGGATTTTTAGGTTTAAATAATGAAAATTACTATGGGTCTAACTTTGTTTCTAATAAACCATTCCTTTTTCTCAATCATGATTTTGAGGGCCAAGGAAGAGACTTTTTTTATTATTATTTTACTCAGTGCTAGACAGGGATTGAAACTTTCAGTATGTTTGTGTCCAAAAAATCCTTTACCTTTATCCCTATTAATGTAAAATTAACTTCCATGTTTTATGTGTATTTTGAATAGCCTATTGATGCATTGTGTGGCACATATCTTGGGTAGTGCTTTTCAAAAAAACATCTAGTTTTGGACTCATATAGAAATAAAATCTGTTAAAAATATCTTACAATTTGACTGTCATTCTGATAAAATGGGGGAAGGGGGCCAAGTAAAATAAAAGAAGGAGAACGAAGGTGTTTAGAATTCACTATGTAGCTCTATTATTCCACTGATTTTAGGTTGTGCTGGAACAAAACAAGAGCAATTCATAACATTTTGCCTTTTTAAGATATGCATGGCTGAAGGTTTTTAGTCATATACCAATGAAGCTTCCTAGGGTAAATACATAAATAAATAGTCATCTTCATGCAGAAGTAAAATTTTAGCATGCTTTTTCGCGGGAAAAGTAACTTAACCCATTTTAAACCACAGAGATAAAGATCTGGACCTGGGATGGCAGTATTCTTTAAAAAAAAATCAACCAGTTTATCAGTTTCACATTATTTTAATCATAGAATAAGATAAAGGAGACACTTAGTCTCCCAATTTGTTCACTGTCCTTTAGTAAATTTTTTTTGGCTTGTTTTTTTAAAACAAGTATCTCAGGATATCTTGTATATTTAAAACAGATAAATTAAGCACTAAATATATATTTTCAATTAATATATATTTCAGTATATACTTTCAATATATATTTTCAGTACTTTCAGTTAGTTTTAAGTTTTTACTCTTTGAATCATTATCACCAGAATTTTAGTATTTGTGTACTGTGAATTAGTTTGAATTCAACACAAAGGTAGAGGTTCTGTATTTCATGGCAGTTTTGTCTTCCCTCTAGCACATTAGCACTTTTCTGTTTATAAACAAAATAGGAACCTTTCTTTTCTAAATTACTTTGTTTCTAGTTCATTTGTGCAGACGATTTATGTAATATTACCCTTAGTTGATATGTACCATGCTCAGGAACTGCATGACAATTTTATAAAAATATGCGTTTTGTTTCTAGCTGCTTTTATCTAACTTTGGATGGCAAAGACTGACATGACACTCTCCAGAGTGCACTCATTACCTTTCTGGTGAAACATATGGTAATATACATTACCTCAAGTGGTCCTTTAATCTCTTTGGAAGTCCACAGGTATAACATTTAATAGACATTTTTAAATAGTTTACAGACCTTCTTCCAGTATATATGTCTCTGTGTCGATAGTACAGCAGATTAGAGTTTAGGTTTAGTGAAGAGTACTACAAAACCAGAGGTGATTTCATGCTTATTCAACAAGACATGATCCAGTAAACAAGAAAAAAGATGCTAAATACTTGGGAAATTTTCCTTTTTTCTTCTGGTTTACCATACCAGAAAGGAATATAATATCTGCCATGTATGCAGAGGATCAATGAAGCTCTTCTCTACATGTATGACCTCTTTTTCTCTGCATACAGATGAATGGTTTATTAGCTTTATAGAACGTAAAATTGAAAAGAATAGAAAGTAAAAAAAAAGCCAACCCCAAACAAAAAAAAAAAAACACAACCCCAACCAAAACCAAAACCAAAACCAAACCCCGAAGGATAATTCTATTTCTCAATAAACCTACATTTGATTTGCACCTTAAGCATTGCATAGACTTCTGACTCTCAACAGTAGATTAGAAGGAGGTTCAGAACAGGGCAAGAAAGATGCTCAAATTTGTGGAACAACTTCTGTATGAGGAAATTTTGAAAAAGAGTTGATTTACTAAAAATATGATATAACTGCAAAATCATTATTGACCCTGGGAGGGTAGACAGGGATTGTGTGTGAAACCATATATTGACTTTGAGTGCAAGATCTAAGGGCATCATGTGAAACTAACAGGTGGGTCTTTCTTAAAACCAGATCTAACTACTTCACACAATAGGGAGACCATGTGTCGAACTCCTTGTCACAGGATGTAGTGGATACAGAACATCTACATGGCTTTCAAGAAAAACTGGACACTCTCTTAGAAGACAGATCTAGTGGGAGTGTATATATAAACACAGAAACACATATAGGTGGAAAATCCTGAGCTGAAAACTGGTGGGGCTTGAGAGAGTACTCAGAGGAAGTATAATATCAGCTTGCTCTGTTCTTGTTCTTTTTCTGGACATCAAATTGATGGATGCTGTTTTTTTGGTGCCGCATAGCTCTTCTAATTTACAAAAGTTAGTTAGTTTATTTATTTATATGCAGAGGGAAAGCTTTTTTAAAAATAATATTTTTAGTAGGAAGAGAAGGGAAACTTCAACTGTAAGCTATTCCTGCCCTGTGTTTGCATATATCTGTTTTGACACAATGCTGAGAGAAGCTGAAACTCCATGCAGTCACTTAAGAGAAAGAAAACATTTAAGAAAAATGTCTTTAAGATGTACAAGAAGTGAGAAGACTGCCTAAATAGAAGATTGTCATCAGGAATTTTGGCCAATAATGTCCAAAAATGGGTATTCCCTTGTGCAAGCAAAATTGAATGAAAGATTTTATCTGTGAAAAGTTCCTTTTAGACAATGATTCTCATCCAAAATGTTTTCCTTTATTACAAGCTAGGCAGTCTTTTCCAGGTATTTATTTTAGGTTTCTGAGCTACCATGTAGTCAGTGGAGAGTCAGTAGAGTGTAAGGAGATGCAAAGCACGTAACCTGGGCTTACTCCAATACCCTGGAAGACAATGTTTCTCAGACTCGAAGGTGTATGTATGTAGGAGTGTATGCTGCTCATGGTTTCTCCTGGATGTTGAGGTGCAAATTCAAATTTTTTTTAAAGTAACAAGTTCTTCAACTGTGTGAAAACTAAGGAAGGTGATTCCCTGGTGCTCTGACCTCATTATTTTGCCATTCTTAAAATTCTTCTGTCTCTGCCAACATTCATGAGGTTGGCAGCAGGCCAGCTTTATCTAGAACAGACCGTCACAGGACAGCAATAAATGTTAAAGATCAATACAGTGAGAACTTCTCCTCGAAACACAACACTCTTAAATTACAATACTGCATCTGTTGAACCTTCTATATTAATGATCTGTCATCTTTCCAAAATAAAGAGGGCAGAAGTAGCATGTATTATGGTGCTTGCATTTACCATTAAAATGCAACTTTATAATAAAGTATGTAACATAACAAAAAGAGGACAAAAAACTATATAGAAAAAAAGTAGCATTTTGTTAATAAAGGATCTTTCTGCTCTCTCTTGCTTTATATTTTGATTGCAACTTCTCATAGTGATTAAATGGTGTGGTAAACAGGACAGGTCATTTTAAAAGTTAAAAGGATATCAGAATTTCTAACATGTAGGTACAAGTAATTAACACTAATTAAACAACCAAATGCATATAATTAATTTTACAGCCTGGGTGATGCTTCCAGAAAATCACTGCAAACTGACTTTGAATTTCTGAGGAAGAATTACCCTCTCAGTCTTGAGAGTTATCTGGAATAACAACTCATTGGCACCCATAATATTTTCACAACAAGGAAAGA
>NW_009203718.1:48994-78437 GCF_000690835.1 Fulmarus glacialis
TGCATTGCATTAGCATATTCCTACACAGATTGTGGCAAATTGGTTTACTTATTCTTTTAAGATGGAGTCGTAATTAGTATAGAGAAGAATAATACCTCTTTGATGATGGTCTCTATCATGTCTATCTGGAAAAGAAAGAAAGAGGAAATTATGTGCTAAAGGTAGTAGCTCATTTAAACTCATTTTTGTTTGCAATGACAGGTTACTGCCATGTAGAAAGAAGTGTGAATATTTATACAGTAATTCTATTTTATCCCCAGACTTTACCAAAGGATATGAGCTCAGCTATGCTAGCCCTTGATATATGGCCCATGAATACAGCACAGGCATTAGCAGTCAGCAGCCAGCTCAAGACACTTCAGGATACCTGTCATAGCTGTTTGGGGAGCTCTAAGTGTTTACAAAGCATTGGTTATCCTTTGCTCTGGTGGCTTTCTGGAGGAGACATTAGCTGAAATTATGAGTTCAGAGACAAGGCATTTATTTTTGGAGCATTACAGTGCTACTTCTTTGTTCAGGTATTGATAGAAAGTCTCTGTTTCATTACAAACATATACAATAATACACTTTGATTCTTTGAAGGGACCAGATGCTTTCATAGCTTCTGTCCCTGAAAATCAATTTATGTTGCTCTATCATTTGGCTCAGTCAAAGCCTGTATTTTGATTGTGTTTCGTTGTCAACCCATTTGCAGATTTTATTTTTTTGAAAGAAAGAGTTATGAAGGATTGGTTCCCAGGCTGCTCAAGGAAAGAGAGGAAAAAGAATACATAATGGCCTCTGGAAGAAAAAAAGGGAAATTTTACTAAGACAAAAGTCAACTACATGATCATCCTTACCTTATACCCACTCTCTGTTGTTGTTAAGAAAAGAGATGAAGTTAATTCAGTTTCCTCATTAACATGTCTGTCTGCTCTTGGTATGGAAACAGATCAAAGAAGTAACTGAGGATATAAGTAATTAGAGGATGTTGGCTGAACTTCTGAAATGGAAGTATGTGACACAGAAGAAGGAAAAGGACATAGCTATGCAGAAACAAAACAGAAAAGCAAAGCAACAGGCACTAAGGAGACCTCTAGCATATCCCTTTCTTGCCTGCATTAACAAGGCAAGGAAAATAGAGAAAAGTGATTAAAAAAACTCTCCACCTTCTCCCCTCAAAAACCATCACCAAACAAACAAACAAAAAAAAACCCTGCAGAAATTATCTGGAATTAAGGGACCTATCTAAACACTGGAGTCCTTGTTCTTTTCTGTAATGACATTCAGACCATTGCTTGAAAAATGAGTGATAACCTTTTATAATCTGTATCCTTGCTAGTGTGAAGGCTGCTGCTGTTCTGAGTTTACACCCAGTCTGGAAAATCAATTAAAAACATCTGGTCTGTAATTTCCAATTTGTAATGAGAAGCTCCTAATGTTATTAGAAGGGATTTCCCTCTCCTCCTCTTCATGTCTGAACATTTTATTATCTGCAGCATGGGGTCTCTTCTCACTCTGAACTGTGTACACAGCTCCAACTAATGTTAATAGCAATTCCCAGGGTGGGGAAGAAAATATACCACATAAGTTTAATTTCTATAACCTCAGATCCATCTACTCAGTTGATGGACTCTAGCTATTGCCACAGTATTTAAGACTTATAGATTTCAAATCCTGAAATATGCTGACAACTTTGATTTGAGGGTTATTTTTTAAGTGCAGATGCTATTAGTTTCACTAGGATTTTTTTTTGTTTTTTTTTTTTTTTTAACTGCCTTTCTAATTCCTTGAAGCTATTTAAAAGCTTTTCTCAAACTTTGCTGGCAATCTAGACAATGGTAAATTCTCACTATGCCCTATCCCTGTTTTTTTGTAATGGGCTGGGAAGCCCAAACTCACAGGCTAGGAGGCAGTGGGTAAAAAAATATTAAGGTGTGACAGCTTTATGCCTGATATAAATTTTTCTCTGCTTGTGTCTTTGGATAGAGGGAATTAAGGAAACTATACACACATAAGCATTTCATAGAAAGTAAATTTTGATTGAAAACCAGCCAATAACTTTGTTACTAAGTCATTTAGAAATTACGCCTCTGACAAGATGGAAACCTGAATCACTTTCTTAAAATTCTTAATCTTAAGCCTATTTAATTTCTACCCTTTTCGCTAAGAGTGTAAAAAATCCAGTAAACTCTACAAACACTCATCCTGAATTTTGTTTATCTTCAAACAGAAGCAGTGCTGAGTAAACAGACAGAAAAAATTGATGCAGATCCACAGATTGCTAGACTAAAAATAAAGAAGTTAAAATAATGAAAGAAAGAAGAGAGAGGGTTAATCACTGGGAATTGTTTGCCCAGTTTCTGTGCTACTAATCCTATCATCCTTTCCCCAAAACGGATTGTCTGTACAATGAGTCTTTGGAATGCTGACATACAACATGACCTAAACATATAAAGAGAGAATTTTATGCTAATTTTATACTTATAGACTTATTTATGTCAGTTTGTGCTCCTGTATGAACAAAACACAGACACCACGAGAAAGAAAATTGTAGCCATTTGGTAAAACGTTGCAGTGAAAACAGAAGATGGTTTATACTCTCTTGCATTCCATTAGTCCTTCACTGGCTAGGTTTCTGTTTTGTTTAAGGGGAAAATATGAATTTGGTTAATTGTCAATATTAATGAGCAACTAAAAAAAAAAATGTTGCTCAGGAGAGTTAAAGGTATTTAAATGTTTCACAGATTTTTATTCCTTCATGTTTGTGTACTTTTCTTTCCTCCCCAGAAAGGTAAGCTCAGTGTATATACCTAGACCAATATGTAATGTTCCAATCTTTCTTTACCGAATTAGAAAAATAGCAATTATTACAAATTTTGTAGTTTTACTGAGGTAGAACCAGTGGGACCTTAAAGTATCTGAGCTTCCACACTGATTATTTTGTTGCTTAAAAGTAACAATGTTAGTCCCCAAATAAGCAAACTCAGCTAATGGAATGAACTAAATAACAATGACTTTGGATAAAATGGTGCAGTGCACAAAGTTCTGCTGTCTTCACTAAAGGTTAGTATATTGACTAGGTTTATATTTAACATCTATCTTTTTGAGATACATCAAGATGCGTAGTTGAAAGAGGTTATTAGAAAAAACAAAGTACTTTAGTTTTACTGTTCAGTTTTAGCAGGGAAAATTATTTAGCTC
Source organism: Fulmarus glacialis (assembly GCF_000690835.1). Classification (NCBI taxonomy): domain Eukaryota; kingdom Metazoa; phylum Chordata; class Aves; order Procellariiformes; family Procellariidae; genus Fulmarus; species Fulmarus glacialis. The sequence goes on from NW_009203718.1 coordinate 52,178, forward strand.
TTAATCTTTCTCCAAACACTGAAATGTTTAAATCATCCATTTGTAAGCCCATTTTATTTCATTACTGTGTTTGTTTATAGGCTTTTCTGTGTTATTAGTTTTAGAGAATATCATCAAACAGTAATGACCTACTGACTGAAAGATTAACTTTGGACTATTGCTACAATACTCACCATCTCCTCCACTGCAGTAGAAATTCTTAGTTTATTTCCCTTTACTTTATATGGATAATAAACTTTTTTTTTTTTTCCCTGGAAAATATAGCTACCCAAATACACATGAGCTGGAATTCAGCTGTTTTTTTTCCTTTGGTTTTAGCTTGTAACTTGGGACACATCAGTGAAATGATGCAGGGATCTTCCTTAGCATTCTTCAATTGCTAAAGATGACCTGATATTTTGGGCACTTTCCTCTAGAAAGAAATACAATTTCTGAAATTTATCTAGAGGCTTTCCTTGCAGTATAGTATATGTCTTATTTATACTTGGGCTTGTTAGAGATTCTCAGTGAATGATTTTTCTATATTGCATGTCTTTTTTATATCACACTGTGTTTATGACAACATAAGAACACCAACCTGGAAATAAATCTTTATGTGAACCTGTATGGGTCTGGTCCATTGTCTGTCGAAGTTAATGGGATTAGACATAATCCATAAATAATGCTTCTGAAAGACAAGAAAGTCTACCTTTAACCAGGTAGTAAGTAATATAATATTAATGTGTTTGTAATATAGCGGACATTACAGCATATTAAGCGTTCTTTATGTGAGCTTCTGTGACTTCTGTCGCAAAAGAGCAAGACTTCTATTGTTAAAATGTATGACCATGGCATTCCTAAAATTCATAAGTATGTGATGAATTACAGGGATACAGAAATATTGAATGTTATAACATCAGTAACCTGTCTTCTTTGGCACCGTCTTTGTTGTCACTGTTTCCTAAGTACCAGAAGGTTTGTAATAGGCAATAATTATATCTGTTTATAAATCCAACTAAAAATGTGTGATTATTATTTTTATAGCAACCAGTATCTGCACACTAACTGTTTTTTTGGGACACGGTTATGCATTTTTGAGCATTAGTTCTAAATAGTCCTATATTATCCATATGCAAAACAGGGAATTAATTACAATGAACAAATTTTTTAGAAAATTTAGAAATTTTTTAGTTTGATTCATACAGAGAAATTTTCTTGGAAAAGAGGAATTCACACCTGTTTCTTTAAAGTGATATGTGCTTATCAATGGTCAGGACAGGGCTAATCTGACTGCAGGGCTTGAAATGTATGTGGTAAGTATACATGGTGGATCAATATACATAATAATGTATCATTTTTAATGATCTCGAAAGAACCATTATACGATTGCATTTTTTGAATTTGAAAAAGGCACTGGGGTGTTTGTATAATAAGACTTTCAAATTGTTCATGGGAATTATCTGATCACGCAAACAGTGTTAAGAAATCTGCTGAGGCTGTTAAAATGCATTTCCTTTTTACTGTTGTAATTGCTAAGAGATAAACAATTAGTATTCATTCCACTCTCTACTAGACCTGATCTTGATCCAAAAAGTAAATTAAAAATAAGTTGATCTAGTGTTTAACCGAATAAGAGTAAAACAAATTTTAGAAAATTTACAATGGTCTATAAAACAACTGTTGTTCAGAAGTGCTTTAGGTTTTACATAAGAAATGAGAAGAATTCAAAGTTAGAGCCCTTATTGCTCTATACAGTAGACTTCCACTGTTCTTTTGTATAGTGGTTCAGTATAAACGCCTATTTAAGAGGATAGAATCCTGGAAGGAAACACTTTTTAAGAAGTGGTGACTGAACATTTCTCTTCCAAAATGTATTCTCAAGTACAATGCATAGAAAACACTGAATTTGTCCCTACTTGACAAAAATCTTTATTTTACGTATCAATGTACTGTTCAAAGATCTGTATTGTTAACATTTTTGGAAAATCTTTTACAGAGTATTGTGCTCTGCTTGTTCTTTGAACAATTTGTGGGCCAGATACATATTGTTAACATAAAAAGTCTCCTTCAAAGGATTTTCAAAATAGCCAAGACTCTAGTAAAAATTCAGGTTAAAGTTTGGACACATGTTGGGGTTTTTTTTGTGCTTTTCTTTTCTTTTCTCTTCTTTTTTACCTCTGGGTGATACTTAAAGTATGTTGGTCAATTCAGCTTAGAGTATGAAATAGTTTTGAGAAATATGAAATGTCTCATTTGCTCTTCTGCCTGCCCCCTAGTTTCAATGAAGTTATGAGATACTGGGCCATGCGTAATACCAGCAAAATCAATGTATATTTCTTCTTCTTGATACAAGGGTGTAAAGTATGTTAGGAGCCACAGCTCTTTCCCCAAAACTATTTACAAAACCCCATTTCCATAACATTTTTGATAGTCTGTTACATATCCATCTCTCTTACCTGATTTATACAGAAATCCGTGTAAACATTTCTTGTGGGAAACACCAAATAAGCCAAGGAAGAAAAATAAAATCTGCTTTTTGCAAAGTTCAGATATATAAAGGTGACTTTCAGTATAAGGCTGTGTCTTTAAAAAAGACTTTACTTTATAAAAATTTATAGTAATTTTGAATACGTGGAATGTTTTCCTGGTTTTGTCACCTATTAACAAAATTCTGGTTTTGCAGGCTGAAACAAAAAAAGCTCATAAGGGGCTTTCGGAACAATATGTTTCCCCTACCAAATAGTTTAACTCTTTTCTAATTATAGGTTTTAAACATATAATTTTTGTGGGAACAAAACAATGCTCGGAATTTCTGAGTCTTGAACTGAACAGGAGAACCACAAGGTATATTTTGTTCTAATCTAAAATACCTTTCATAGTGGTCCTGAGTTTGATGAACAAAACTCATTGTTCCAAAACAAAGTACTTAATTTCTTTTTTTCTTTTATAGGTCTGGCAGAATTTCAGGATGATTGTTCTTTTAAAAAAACAAAAATAAAACATGACGTTTTGAAGATGACAAAATGTTTTTAGAATTTCTCTAAAAGATGCTATGATTTTAAGCTAAAAAAAAATGCAATTTTAAATGTTTTTATTTATTCAAATCTGCTTTGATTAGTTGAAATTGTAGTCTAAAGATTCCTTTCGCTTTCATCAGTGATGTTTGACATCATCTGCAAACATAGACCTGCTCTGTAGCATTTATCTAATTATGACTTGCCACTCTTTACAATAACTGCCAGTTATTTCTCACAGTGAACTCATGAGAGCTGAAATCAGGTAATCTTTTTTTTTTTTTTTTTTTCAGGACTGAATTCTGGAAGATAATTCCAACTTTGAAATTAACTTCATTTTTTCCTAATAATTTCATCCAAACAAGTATACTTATTGCTCAGCATGGTGCAATTTAAATCTTGTTTATTTTTTTAATCTACCCTGATGTTGTTTAACTGATTGTGTTAAAGTAGCTTTTGTAACTTGAATGCTGGAATAAACTATTTTATACACTTTTATAACAATTTCTGTGTAAATGGATGGAAATATAGTAGAAAAGAAAAGCACATATAATGCAACTACCAACATCTAACATTAGGTTTACAAAAGGAATAAATTTTGTCTTACTCTATATCCTTTCCTCCCCTTATTCATCCTAGGTGTTACTCATGTTTTCCCCAAGAAAGCATATTCTTATTTTACATGTTCAAACTAGGTTTTGTCCAGAAACAGTAACCCCTTGTTTGAAGAATTGCCAATTACCTTGACACTGCAGGAGTGTTTTATCATGCTATCAAATGCTGAGATTTCTTTTAAAGATGCATTAATTTAGAAACAGGATCTTTTGAAGACTGATATGGAGGCAGTGTATGGAAAACAGATTTGGAAGATGACAGCAAAAGGATTTAAAATTTGATAGGTGATAAAGACTCTTATTTTGCATGCTGGCAAACCCTGTTTCTTTCTCTCCCTGATTCTGATCAGGAAACACTTTATTCACTGGCTCATTCCTTATTTATCATTGGATTACCTCTCTCCTCCCATTTTTTATGTTCAAAAGCCTGCTTTGCTGAAAAAATCACAACCACTTTATTTGAAACTTATTTCCCTCATTCTCATGAAACTATCTTTATAGTTATTATTTCCCAGTAATCATAAATGACTTGTGATTTCAACAGTTAGCACTGAACCCTGCACAAATATTTCAAAGTAAAAGAAAATAATCACAGAAAATTACACACTACTAAACACACTTTATTAACCACTAACATTTGACAGAAGTAACAATAAATACCAGGTATCTCTTCCAAATTGCTATCTCATATACAGCTTTATTAACTTTTTTTCCTATTCTCTGTCCCTAAATGTCAATTGCCAGAAGCTAGAATTGTATTGCAAGCAAGTAAAATAGTTTCTCAGGGAAAAATAACCCTCCATGTCTTGTTTCTTTTATACAACCCTTTAGGAGAACTGGGATGCTGTGGATCTGACCTAGCTTATACATTCTTATGTTCTACGTTCACAGTGACTGGGAGAACTGAGGTATATTTTGCTACTGAAACATGTTATTTGTTAGCCACTTAGCAATAAACTGAGCTTCAATGTAGGAAAATTGGGCAAGGTCCACATGGCATTTTTAACAAATGTTGATGACCAATTTATTGTAACTATTAAAATCATAAATACTGTTTCACAGAATCACAGAATCACAGAAACAGAATGGTTGAGGTTGAGAATGGATGACCTTTGGAGGTCATCTTGTACAGCGTCCCTGCTAAAGCAGGGTCAACTACAGGAAGCTGGCCGGGACCATGTCCAAATAGCTTCTGACTATCTCCAAGGAGGGAGACATCACAACCCTTCTGGGCAACCTGTGCAAGTGCTTAGTCACCTTCACAGTGAAAGACTGATCTTCAGATGGAAGTTCCTGTGTTTCAGTCTGTGCCCATTGGCTCTTATCCTGTCGCTGGGCACTGCTGAAAAGAGCCTGACTCTATTTTCTCTACACCCTCCCTTCAGATATTTGCACACATTGAAGACATCACCCTGAGCCTTCCCTTCTCCAGGCTGAACAGTCCCTGTTCTCTCAGCCTTTCCCCATAGGACGGTTTCACCAGCCCCTAAATCATCTTTGTGACCCTTTGTTGGATTCACTCCAGTAGCTCCATCTCTCTCTTGTACTGGGGAGCCCAAAAGTGGGCACACTACTCCAGGTGTAGCCTCACCAGTGCTGAGCAGAGGGGAAGGATGACCTCCCTTGACCTGCTGGCAATACTCCACCTAAAAGCTGTTGGCTGCCTTTGTGGCATGGACACATTGCTGGTTCCATGTTCAACTTGGAACCCTCCACAGCCTTCTCTGCAAAGCTGTTTCTAAGATGGGTAACACCCAGCATGGATCCCATATGCCTGACATTATTCCTCCTCAGGTCCAGGACTTTGCACTTCCTTTTTTTGAACTGTATGAGGTTGCCGTCAACATATTCCTCCAGCCTGCCGAGGTCCCTCTGGATAGCTGCACAGCCCTCTGGCATAGCAGCCACTCCTCCCAGTCTTGTATCATCAGCAAAAGTTTAAGGCTACGCTCTGCTTCATCATCCATATAATTAATAAGGATATTGAACATGATAGGAACCAGTATTGACCTCTGGAGTACACTGTTAATTACTACCCTACTGTTGTTGTTTGAGACTGGTCATTCAGCTAGTTTTCAATCCATCTCACTGTCTGCTCATCCAGCCCATACTGCATCATCTCTTCTATGAGGATGTTATGGGAGAAGGCATCAGAAGCCTTACTAAAGTCAAGGTAGACAATATCTGCTTCTCTCCCCTCATCTACCAAGCTCGTAATTTCATTGTAGAAGGTTATCAGGGTTGTCAAGCATGACTTCCCCCTGGTGAATCCATGCTTACTAATCCTGGTCACGTTTTTGTTCTCGTGCCTGGAAATGGTTCCCGGGATTAGTTGTTCCATCACCTTCCCAGGGATGGAGGTGAGGCCTGACAGGTCTGTAGTTTCCTGGATCCTCTTTCCTGCCCCTTTTGAAGATAGGGATATTTGCATTCCTTCAGTTCTCAGGCACCTCTCCCTATTGCCATGATTGTTCAAAAATTAGAGTAGCCTAGCAGTCAGCCAGCTCGTGGGTACGTCCCTGAGGGCCTAGGGATTTATGAATGTCCAGTTTGCTTAAGTATTCCCTAAGCTGACCGTTTTCCACCAAGTGTAAGTCAGCCTTGCTTCAGTCTTTTCACCTGGTCTCCAGGATCTGGAGAGACTGATGTTCAGTATCTTTACCTTTTTTTAATCTGTTTTTTTGTTCAGACTATTTTGCTGCTTTATCTATAACAATAAAATGAATTGAGGTTTCTCATCTATGATGAGTACAATCTGTCATAATTTAAAATGAATATAATACAAATTAAATTTAAAATCTCTTTTGTTTGACATAATTTTTAAAGCATAAAAAAGTGTGAAGAACATTTTTTTTTTTTTTTTAAATGGAGGGGGGAAATGTTCTCTGCTACCCTTATTTTCAAGCTTTGTTGCCAGTTCCAAAGGATTTTATTGACATAAGTCTTAGCAAAATGAAAATCCTTCTTTTCTGTTTCATGTACTGGTAGGGTAAGCAGTTTACACCTTTATAACCTGAAAGTCATGAGACATTTCTCACAGTTTCGATCTCAGCTGTAAATAAAAATTCTGGTTGTGTGAATAACAGTTTAAACTGATGAGCTCTGTGATTTGGTAGTCTTTCATTCCAAGCTAAATAACCTCCAGTTAAAGCAAAAGGCATGTGACCTTTGTGTTTTAAAATAATATGGAATATTTAATATTTCATGGTCTTTAAAATTTAAGTTTATTAACAAGTTAAAATAAAAAAAAAAAAAAATCCACAAAAGGGGTATGGAAATAACATAGTAGATGTGCTATAAAATGTGTTAGTTAAGCAATTCAATCAGATAGCTATGCCAGGCATTTTTCAACTTCACTGAATTTTTCAACTACTTAAACAGAGCACAAACAACTATTAATTCACAGTTTTCATTACTCAAAATACAGTTTAAGTTAGATAAGAAAATTGATAGAATGAATTCAATTGCAAAATGTAAAAAATCATGAAGAATAGGTATACTAGATCAGATTAAGTCCGATTCTTATCATACAGGGTTAAAGCTATGCTATCCTATTCTGAGGGAAAAAATGTACATCAATATGAAACTTTGTGTTTTTAATGCAAAGCCTTATCAATTTTTTTCGATTAAACTTTGTTAGTTAAATATCAGATTGCATATTTGTGCATTTAAATAGTGCTATTTCAATGGCAGATTTTAAAATTGTTTTCCAGAATAATAATTTGTAGATAGCTCTTTTCTTTTTCTATTTTTACATATGCACGAATGATTCAAAACAGCTTCTCTGGGTTTTTTTCCTCAATTATCTATAAAATGTAGTGTTTGCAAACCATCTCACTTTAAAAAAAAATTCTGAATATACATAGATGTCTTTGAGGTAAAATTTCCCAAAATAATTGAATTAGCAGTAGGAAATAAGCAGCACAATATTTTGAAATATATCTGCACTTCTAGATATTTCTGAAAAATGTACCTTTGTGTGCTTAGGTACTGTACTGAAAAATGTCTTAAGTTCCTTAAGCACTTAAGACTTTGAAAAATCAATTAAGTTTCTAGTTCATAATTTATTAATTCAAGCTATTGGCTCCTGTCTTCTGAGAATCTCAAAACTGGTGTTCTAGACATGCAGGAGTTTTTTAAGCACTTGTGCCTAAATCCAAGTACAGCTGTCCTAAACTTAATACTCCAGTTACAGAATTCTTAACCATTCTTTGTCTCAAAATTACTGCCTGAGATGGAATATAAATAAACTATACTATGTTTAAGTAATTTATATACTTTTTAATGTATATACAACCTTTTCTGAGTAGGATTTTATTTCCTTCTTCTTTACTTATTTTTGTGATTATTTGGCAAAAAATTGATAGAATGAATTCAACTGCAGAATGTAAAAATGCATGAAGAATAAGTATACTAGATCACAGTAAGTCCAATTTTTATCATACAGGGTTGAAGTTCACTATCCTATTCTGAGGGAACAAAGTGGACAACAATATGAAACTTTGTGTTTTTAATGCAAATCCTTATCAATTACCAAAGGTATCAGATTAGTTATACAAAATCTAAATCTGGTTTAGAAATAATGAGCATTTGATGCTTGATGTCACTGTTGTAAGAATCTTAGGAACACCAAAGGCCCAAGTGAATTGTATGAAAGATCCATGTTTAACCAAATTATGACATTTGTTATGTCCTTCTCTCCAGGAAAAGCTGATGATAACTGTTGCTGTGCTGACTAGCAGCTAAACCTTAAGAACAAATCCTTAGTTTCTTTTCCTCCCATAAAACTGAATTATGAAAAATATTTCAGAGCTCAATAGTTTTATCTTAAAAAAAAAAAAAAATTCATTAAGTTCAGTTGAGTTCTTAGAGTTCTTTTCTAATTTGTGAGGTTTGATTACTTAAAACATTTAATTAACTCATATTTGCAACAAAATGCACCCTGCATTGGTGCAGCATCATATATGGATGGATCCGTCAAGAGAAGCCTATCCGACATCTGTCCGATGATGCGCCAAAGCGGGGTTCCCAGCATCTGAAGGGACATAAGACTTGCTGACTATCTATATTCTTTTTTTTTTATTCTGTCTTGTTAAAGCAGCTATTTTATTAGCCATTTGTTGTTGGACCTTTCTTGCTGAGATCCAGAGAGAACCCTGCACCACTTCTCTCTCTCTTTTGCTCACCTAACCCTGTTCCCTAAGGTGCAGAAGAGATACCAAATGTGATGACATCATATAATGCTGAATTAAACAAAACTAATATAATAGATTTTCTTTTTAACAAATTACTTTAAAGTGATGAATTAATTCTTATTAGAGAATAAACATGTTGTTTCTGTTGTGTAGTTCTGGTTACCTGCCTTTGTTTAAAGGCAACGTAAAACGTGTCATCAAATTATTTGTATGCTTTTGAAAGTTATACAAGCTTTATATTTTCCATATCTTTGAATTTACATTTTGCTTTTCTCATGAATTCACACAAGATTTGTTTCATTGACCCTAGAACTAGAAAAGATATGTAAGATGCAATTTTCTTCCCAGAGTTTGATGTCTGTAAAAAAGGTATTATTGAAATCCTCTAACCTATGTACCTATTAAAAATTAGACTTCCCATAAATAGAATAAATTAATGTATCAAAATTAGTAAATATAGCTGTATACATTTTGCATTAAAAAATACTATCAGTAAGCTGAAATAATAACAGTAGTGTCCAAAGTGGGAGTGGATTCCTACATAAGATCACTGATAAAATTTCAGATAGCCCCGTGGATCAACTTTTCTCTGTCATCTTTGAATAATATGCAAAAAAATGTCTAAATATTTCTACTATTTCTTCCTTACCCATGTCAGGAGTTTTTTTGGGTGCCTAATATAAAATATGCTCTTCGCACTAGTAGGTGTATCATTCCACAAAAAGCACGCACAATTGTAATGAACATGAACTGCTTTGAATTTGGGATATCCTGTGACCTTCTACTTTATCCATTCCAGTCAATACTAGACTACCAATCAGTTCTTTCTTACAGAATGTGAGACCCAGAATAATATTTGCAATTTGTATGACTGCATATTAAACTTCCTTATAGCACATCAGAGTGGGGCCTGAATGCAGAAGGGTTTTATTGGTTTGTGAGCAGACTCTCAAACCTCAGCAGACCAAAAAAACCCAGTGCAACCAGTATGTAAAGCCAGCAATTAAAACTGAATAGGGAGAAGTGATCTTTCATGGGTTGTCTCAGAAGTTTCCTTTGTTTTAGTTCTAGTCCTGATAGTGACTCCTTTTGTGAATTCAATCTCTTTGCTTCATTTTTGCCAGTAGTAAAATAACTGATAAAATGGAATATCTGCCTATGTTAGCTATTGAAGCATTCATTATTCACACTGAAATAAACACATTAAAAGATGTGACATTATGTAAAACCTGTGCTAAATATTTTGTTGTTTATTTTATTTTACTGCTTGCTTATGTTTTTAATTCTATTATTTTTCTCTTCATTGCCTGTTCAGCCATCCTTCTTTCCAATCTCACAGGTCCTTGGATGGAACATATATTTGCTTCTGTGGTTGTCCTAGAAACATGACAGGCCAAATTAGCATGCTTTGACTCATGAACAAAATATATAAAACACTTCCTGATGGCCATATTTTCTTTGTGCTGCTCATCTCAAAGTGGCCTAGTTCCTGATGCACTATTTAAAGTGCTTGAAGGTCTGATAACTTTGTTTCTGTACTGTGTACAAAGATACCAGAGAAGTTCAAGGTACTGGACCAAGGAGAATGGCTTAATTTTTCAGTCATTTTTTCACTCCTGGGTCAATTTATGAGCAGTAAGGCAAAATCATAAACCTGTTGATGTGATAAGCAAGTTGTAAGTGCAAATATGGAATGAGGCTTAAGTGTATACTTCAGGTAGAAAGCAGTGAAGAAAGAAAAAAGAAAAAGGACTGCTGAAACTGAACCCATTTTAGTGCTCTTAAGTCCATTAGAAAATAAACTATGAGAGCCTGCAGTATGATGGAATATTTTCCTCAGAATTCTAAATAACTCTAATTCTTTTTCTGTTTAGTTTAAATCAGTTTCAAGAAAGCTAACTAACATTTTTAAAATATCCCCTTTTTTAGGACAAGGTAATTTTTTCTAGGTTATATTATAGTCATGGGATAAGCCTGCAGTTGCCAAGTATTTGACTAAGCTCATTTGTGTACCAGCTAGCCAAAACTGATGGAGGCTTGCCAGATTTGTAGTATTGGATCAGACCAAAAAATAATAGGTGAAAATCTGCAAGGGACTGTTGTATTGAGATGCTTTTTTTTTTTTTTTTTTTTTTTTTTTTTTTTTTTTTTTACATTTTAGGCATGTGCAAACAAGAACTACTCTTTTTGTTCCAGTTTGGCCTAGATGACCTAGAGTAACTGCTCTCTTAAGCACATAAGGCAGGGCTACTACATGAAATGAATGCTAATGCCCCTTGTAAAGGAAATTCAAAGAATAATTGTCATCCCTGAGATATATTCTATCTGTGTGCTTCTTTGGGAATGGAATTCCTAGATATATCCCTAGAAATTTTGCACATTGCATATAATTAATAAATATATGAATTTTTTTCAACTTTTACTGTGAGTATAGCTATCTTTACATAATTCTATATTGCCCTTCTGTGCTTTCCAGAGCAGGTGCTGTCAATCATTTTCCAGTAGAGGGATAAGAAGCAGGATGAGAACATGAAATTTATTTTAACTAGTGACCTGAACCAGGGCTTGAATGAGCCCAGATGCCCAAAGCTGAAAAAGAAATGAGTTTAACTCTTTGTACAAACCTTCTCAAGTGCAACTCTGAGTACAAGATTTATTCTGTATTGTGTATTTGACCAGGATATTAAAGCAACTGCTTAAATTACAGAGGCTAAGGGATTAAAAATGAAGGCTTTGAAATGCTATTCTTAGCTTATACCAAAGCTTCTGAGAGAATGTGTTCTGTATTCCAAAAGTCTGTATAAACAGAGCTATATGCTGGTGTGTGAGTTAAAAAGAGGAGGCATCACAACAATCTCTTTGTTTTGTTTAATAATAAATGATATGTATTTATTTTCTTGTGTCTCTTGGAATTCTTCAACCACAAGAGTTACAGTTAGCCAGGGCTTAGAGCTAAAAAGAACAAAGGACAGAGTGAAGGCTTGAAAGTGTGTTTTAGAGCATGCTGATCTTGAATTAGGTTTCACGAGTGATAATTTTAGACCAGCTTTCCTTTAGTGCAACTATTGATTTAACATATCCCATATTTTGTCACAAACACATTTTGATTATATCATTTCAAGAATGACACTTAGCCGACGTATTTCACCATTTGAAATGTAATTACATGTAAACCTGACCTAAAGATAGGTGCTGTATGTGTAAAGGAAGTTCTGTGTAGATAGAGAGAATATTTAATCAGGTTCTTTTTTAAAATAGCTTTTATATATGCATTTTTGAAAGTTACAGCTCAGCTGATTTTTTTTCTTCTTTAATTAAACAAAAGCTATTAGATACACCATAGCACAACTGCTTGCTTGCCCCACACAGTTTCTGAAATAAAACTCATTTTTTATGGTAAAATGAGTACAAACAGGCATATGGAAATAGCAGACCTCAAACATTATGTCATTACCTTTTTTCCCTCAAGGATTAGAGGTCATGTCATATTTTCTGTTACTGTATAAAATAAGAATTTGTAAAGAAAACATTGATTACCGCAATGTGCTAAAAAAAAAATTAACAATGCATTTTGCTGTCCTTAGCAAATAAGGTAACTCCATGCAACAGGTAATGACTCTCAAACATTTATGCATATAGATAGCAGTACTCATACAGACTCTTGCAGATCATCTTCCTTAAATGGAATTATTTGTGACTGTTATACTGAGTATATACAAAAATGTATACTTTGGGGAGTAGTCACAGAGACCAATTTTAGGTGTATTTCTAGACCTTTTCTGCTGTACATGGGGCTACAAACCTCTGCTGCAGGGCAGCTCAGAGAACTCAGATGGGGTTCCTCCTCTGCTATCACCCTCCAGAAGAGCCTGTCTCTCTCCCAGCATAAGCAGAGATAAGCCTTACAGATACGTTATCTGTACTTATGGATAACCTTTCTGAATACCCTCAGAGGGAGCAAAAAGTAAGATGTGCACTCCTTGCATGTAACGGCCTCTGCCTGGCTCCAGTGTAAATCAGAATAGCACAAAGCTTTGCTGAGTTGATCAAGCCAATGGACTGGAAGGTAAATCACCCTTCCAAAATACTACCCCTTCCTGAGGTAAACCACACACTGCTGATGTAAAAAAACTTAGTTTTCACAGTTTTGTGTAAATTAAAGCTACCCCCATTTGGAACAGGCAGTGCTAAGTCTTTCACGGTGGGTGTAGTGTGGCTGTGGAACTGCCAGTGGAAACTGGAATCAGTCTTCAGGGACTACTAGCCTTATAAAATACGCTGGGACAATCCCAAATTATTTCCTTTTCCTCCTTTACTTTTCCTTTTTCCTTTTATTTGTGGCAAAACAATGTTGCTATCTTATTTAATTTCTTTTTTAAATCCTGAAATAAAGTGTTCAGTAATAATAGAAAAACACTTCAAGATGATTAGTGAATTGAGCAATACTTTATCAATGCCATCTAGTGTACACAACTACAAAATGAGATATTAGAAGATTTTTTTTTTTATCCTGCCTTTCTACTAAACTCACAAAGCGTTATGGCAAGTGAAGTTCTAAATGCTGGTCTTTGATATCAATGTCTCTTCAGCAAATGTTTCTTTCTCAGCTAAACATTTTATCAAGTTTCAAAATAGTCTTACGGAGAGCAGTTATTAGAAAAGGGTTTGAGAGGCTTATGTTTCATTTGAAATTTCAGTAATAACTTTATTGTGTTCCTAACAGAGCAGTGGAGATAAATAGCTTTGTCACTCACATCTGCTGGTATACCTTAATAATCTGAGTCATCCAATCGTTCACACTTTGTAAGGAGGATAAAGAAAGCTACCAAAAATATGAGATTGACAATCTAATGGATTAACTCTCATAAAAAATTCTGACTTAAAAAGCAAACAAGATAATATATTTCATATCGTAACAGCAGAAATGTAGGATACTTAAGTGGGGTATCATAGTGCTTTTTCACATTTGAGTGACCTTACTATTAAGTTTCTACTCACTGATTTTCAGAAAAAAATAAGCTACTCTTTTCCTTTCTCTTTTTGAAGAAACATGAGGTGTTTCTTTTTAATTACTGATCTTCTCAACACTAGAAACAAAAAGTAATTCAGCTAGTTTATCAGGATCAGAAGGAACAAAGAATAATTAATTTCATAGTTCTTGTACTCCAAATTATTACATTGGCCACTGACATTATGACTCCTGAAGGAGCTATGATGTCAAATTACTCTTTGCTCTTATTTCAGTCTTTCTCTGAGAGGAAAAAACATGGAAGAGAAGATTGAGGTTGCCACTGTATTTTTGTTGAAATATTAATCCCCAAGTGATTAAATTGTCAACTTTGCTGTAAAAACCAACAAAATCTAATTTGGGTGCAGGGGGAATAGAAAGTAAAAAGTGCACAGTGCAATGTCAGAATGCCTGTGCTCTGTGTTATGCAAAAGTTTCTATATATGCAAAGATATGGACAAAATATTACCATATTCTTTGTTGCTAACCTATGTCAATCTATTTTAAAGTCCATCCCAACAGATTAACTAGAAATGATTAATTTATTGATTTATTTTATTTCTCATTGGAACGGAATATATATACATATAAGCACACATATACATATATGTGTATATATGTGTACATATGTGTATGCATATATCTATATAAGTTAGTGTATGTATGTGTATGTATCTATATATGTATACCTTGGGAGTGAGAAGTTGCTGTGAGGGGAGTGGTTAAGATGGTTTCAGGTTTCAGGATTCAGGTTTCAGGCCAGTTTCAATCCTTATCACTACGTATGTAAAACAATTATCTCTTAAGAATTTTATTCTGAATTAGCTGTGTGTGTATAGTGCCAGAAATCCGATGCGACTCATCTTGCAGGAAAGGCTATGGTCCCTGAAGGTTCTTAGCCTTGGAGGTCATGGTGATGAGGTCTGAGAGCCCTTCAACCAGGGGAGCAGGAACAGAAGCTTTTTTCCCTGTTTTTCCTATCTTTTTGTGGACATTTTATGCTCCTCCACCTCTTTCCCAAAGAAAACAGTGTGATCTTCCTCTACTTCAGGTGGTTTGAGCTAAGGAGAATGTCTTACTGGATATTCTGAGAAGCCATACTCTTAAACTTATGACTTGATGTTTTTCTAGTTTACATAAATAAATATTTTATGCAAAATGGAGCTTACTGAACTGAAAAGGCTAAAAATACTGCATCACAAAATATGCCAAAGCTCTGTGGCAAGGGGATGGGAAAATCGGATTTTATCGCTTCAGTGTGACATCAAACTGGGCATTTTGACCACAGTCTCACTCCATACATCTGTTGAAGATGATTGCACTGAATATTTATTTTCTTTAATGATTTTGTATCATTCAGTAACATGGTTATTAAGTTATTTACCTGAGATGTTTAACTTGGAAAACCTTAGTCGCAGTCGCCATACAAGCAAACATTAGATCCCTTGTTTAAATTGGAGTGATCAATTCATAGCACTGAGCCTCAAAGATACCTGCAGGGTAAATACTTTCCTAGAAAGTGGACATTGTAAGTGTGGTTACAATAGTCAAGGAAGATAACTGAATCTAAGTTTGTACCAAATTGGTACATATCAAATAGCAAGCTAAAAAAGGGACCGCCCCTAAACTACTTCTTAACAAATCTACTTTTAATAAACTTTTTTGGCCCATTTGATCTGAATTTGCAAATACTGTTTCAGAGAAGCTGGAAATGCATGTTTGGAGGTGTGTTAATTGACTTTTTACTAAGAAAGAAAATGTTAGCCTTTTCTGCTTACTATATGCTATACTTACTTCTAAAGAATTGCATAAATAATAATTGCTTACCAAAAGCCTGTGTATATTTAGAAGTCTCTACTAATCAAAATGATTACTTAATTGGAATTTTTATTTTCTTTAGAGAGTGGCAGTTAAAGCAAATTCCATTGCACATGTAAAATGGAGTTCAAGCTAATTTGGTTAAATGTCCAAACCCAATAAATTTACACAAGGCTAGCTTAATGAGCCTTTTAAAATTTCTGAAAAAAAATAGCTAAGCAACTGAGCTAAGTAGTAAATTAGGTAATACTAAATAAGACATTTTGTGATATTATTTATGTACTTCTATTAAAAGTTTTCTTACTTACTTGATAAGGTATTTTGTGGTACTACTGGTTGCAGAAGGAATTTTTAAAAGTAATTCAATCTAGTTTTGCTCTGCTATGCAACCTTAATTTTAACTGCAGTTAATGGAAATGTTCATATAGAGCCAACTTCCTGATGAAGAACATTTAATCTCTGAAAAGTTCTGGAAGGAAAAATGTCAATGAATCCTATATAGCATGGTGTCTTCACAAAAAATAATCAGATGATAATAGGAATAGTCTTTAAAAAATATTTTGTAAGTACCTGACTCTGATGATACATATCATCTTTTCTTGTAACAGTCAAGTATTGTCTTACCTTTTTTTGATTTCTGTAGCAATTATAGTGAATAGAATGATGAGACTAGACTTGCCAAAAGTTTTGCATATGCCAGGCTTCAAAATCTTGAAGTGTAACCGTGCCTGTAACTGCTTGCTTTACAGTTGCTGTTGTCCTACTTCAAGTTTTAGAGAATATTACCTTTTTTTTCTTTTTTTTTTCTCTCTTTAATGACTGCATCTGGCTCTTACTACCTTCATTATTTCCTGAAATCACAGTACGTTTGACCAAAGTGTACATTCACTTCATAATGGAGGAAAGAAGGAAACAAACCTACTCAAGCTTCTGGAGAAGTTTTTGCTTTTTATATTTTTGGTTTTTACCCCACCTAAATTTTAAACTGCTCACTTCTACTATGGCTATTTTGTAGAGTACATGTGTCCTTCAAACTTAGAACAATGTTGTCTATCATGGTGACATACTGTCTGCAATGCAAGTTCATAAATACCTTAGTCATTCAGTGTCTGCAAAATGAGGACTGATATAAGATAACTGGAATAGCTATAAAACTTCTTAAATTTCTTTCTTGCTCTCTCACCTGGAGGTGTGATTGCAATGTAAAACATGTAAAAGTTTTTGAAGCTTCAGCAATGATGAATTCTTACTTCTCACTATCATTATCTTTTGACACCTTTTCTGACACTTGGAATGTTTGCTCGATAATATGAAAATGGACTGATGGGGGAAAAAAAGCCGTGTGCAGTCTTCACAGCTGGTGCAATGTGCCATTGTGCCTTGTCATCACCTGCCTACACTTAATTAATAAGCATCTGTTTCATTCTTGTTTTTACACAAGATACAAAATAAAATGCCTAATTTTGATTTTTTCCATCTGTGACATGATGTTTCCTCCCTCACTTCAAAAATTATTACTGTGAATATGAAAAATAGGAATATATTAAAATATTGAGCTCTTGTTTGTTCAAGAAATAAAATACATGGTTTCATGGTTTAAATATGTAGACAGGTCAGCTGTGTTAACAGAAAGCTCTATTGTTGTGGAAGGTATTTTACGGTATTCTAGCATGTTACCTGAATAACTATTCTGACATAATTTATAACATTTTACAAGCTAATTTATTTCTCTTCAGAAGCAAGGTATGATGCATACATATTTGGGTTTCTGGCTATTGAGGGGCATGAAATCTGACACCATGGATTTATATTTGAGCTAACAGTTAGTAACTACTCAGGCTCTATTTATGCACATATCTACTTTGTAGGTGTGTGGATACAAGCAAAGAATATTAATAATGTAACGTTTACCAAGGAAAATGGTCAGTAACCAGTACCTCACCCAAGTGATTATGCAGATACTTGTGATAACCTCCATTTCTTTCTTATTGATATGTTAAAGCTTTATTGCATGGATGCCTGTTCCATACCCTATAGATTTTACCCACACATATACAATACTTTCCAGGACAAGTTCAATCTTGATAGCTCTCTGTCATTAGTTTAAATTTATCCGTGTTATCAAGAATCATGATGTTCAGTAAAAAAAAAAATTGTACTGTATTTCTCACGGTTTCCTGCCTGGAAGAAATTACAGAATTTGTGATTTTAAGATTTCTCTAGTAATTGAGTGGGTTATTACCCTAGCATTAAACCATACTTAACTAATTAAAGCTGGAAGTATAACATATTAACACTTCCAAAACTATTTTTAATATTGTTGAAAGCTTGGCCTGTAGAAATCTGGGTGCGGGTTTTGATGTTTTGTTTTGGTCTTGGTTTTTTGGGGTTTTTTTTTGTCTTGAAGCAATAATATCATACCAAGATTCAGGGGTTTCTTTTCTGAGATTTGTGGAATCAAGTTTGAAGTGGCAATGGGTAGAATACGTGTTTTCAAAATGCAACAGAACTCATGTATTTCCTGATCTTTCCTATTACATAAATGAATTAGCAGAACCATTCTACTTTATTACTATACCAGAAGCATAGTTTTTACTTCTGGTGTCATTGCTAGGAATTTCATTGATTCACTAGGTATCGAAAGCAACCCTTATATGACCACATTGTTAGAGAAAATGAGAATAATGATTTGCATGATATGCAGAACAAGATAAGTAGTTGGGGAACAATGAGTTCGAACATAAAAAGCTCATTCTTATCTTACTTTAAAAATAATTTAAATTTGCATCTGTGTTTTAGGTTTGGATATTGTGATGTAGGGAGTGAAATAAAACATAGTGTCTGTTGTTAAGACCTGTTGTCACATAAATGAGTTGTTGAGAAATAGATGGCTCCTAGGAAGGACAGAAGAATGTAACAATCTTCACTTTTATGTTTCCTAGTTAAATTCTTTTCCAGGTCTGTTATTAGTTTTGAAACAGCTGATGTGCACAAGCTTCTTGCCAACTTCCATGAAATGAGTTGAGGATTTTTGGCTTTAGCAGACTGCATTGCCATTTAAAAAAAAAAAAAAAAAAAAGCATAGCCAAAAAAATAGTAAAAAAAATCTGGCACTTCTGCAAGGACCACCTACTGCCCTTCCCGTTCCATGACAGCAAGGACTAAATCATTCAGTTACATTAATTGTTCTTGCTGTTTCAATAAGGGAACATTTTGGAAAAATAAATTTAGGTGCAAATGGGCTTTTTCTTCTGACTCATATAAGAAGATAGTAAAAAGTGTGTATGGGTGTTAGAGATTCCCTAAAGTTTGCAACTGAGAGAGAGATAAAAAGAAAATTAGGTGGTTTAATTGCATCCCCCTGATCCCTCAGCATGTTTTACAAAAAATCCAGCAAACTTCAACCACCATGCTAAGTTTCCAAGATGTAACATTCAATCCTGCTGTTTACATATCCTTACGAAACAATACAGAAATCACATGGAAAGTTCAAAATTATCTGTAGTGGGACAACTGTAAGTACCAAATTGTATAATGCTATGACGTGCCAAAAGCATACAGACTGACGTTACCTGAGTACTAAACATCCAAAATTGAAATGGGCATAAAAGTGCTAGGGTAAAAAATTAGGAGGAAAAAGTACACCTTTTCAGTTATTTTATTTTCATTTTCAGCATGGCCTGTCATTGAGATAAAATATTTGTTGCTAAGGAAAGGAAAGAGAGTGTGAATTATGAAACAGATAAAAGGCTACCAAATCAAAGATTCGCAAATCAAAGAGCTGCCAAATAGCAAGCAGGTTCCCCTGAGAGCTAGAATTACAATCAAGTTCAGTTTATACAATCTTTGGGTACAGAAGGCTGTTGTGCTTGGGAAAAAGATGAAGACTTTACTAACACATATTTTTCAGAAATGGTGGAAATTAGTTTTATTTTTATGCTGATCGCAATTTCCTTAGATGTGAAGGGAATAAAATTGACAGGGCTTTTTGCCCTTCTTAAGGCCTTTGAACAAGTATGAACCACTCCATAGTAAGTTGAATACACATAATACAAAAAATCCTGAAGTAGCTGAGTGAGCTCAGTCAAATTAATAACTTGCTGTCTAAAAAGTACTAGTTGCAGGCATCTATTTCTTAAAATGGAACAAAGTTACTATGTCTTAATAAATAACCCAGATATAAAATTAACTCATCCACAAGTTATGTTTACATTGCTACATAAGCATACTTTTTTTAAATGCTATGGATTTTATTTTATTGTTTATTTGGAAGCTAAGATGGTGTATTTAAGAAGCAAACTCTACCAGGATTTTGAAATTTGATGCTTGAGTATTTTTTTCAGTATTGCTATACAGTAGTGGTTTGTGGTATACAAAGTTACGGAAATTGTTTATCTTTTAATGATTGAAAACCAGTCAGTTATTGAGATTTCAGAATGTACATCAGTCCACTAAAGATATACCAAAAACCTATTGGTCAAGACTACATTGACAGCTAAGACAAAAAAGACTCTTGTATGAGTGCTCTGTCAGTTCTTGTGGACCACACGACCTGGAATTTTTAATGTAATCATGTAGCTATGTTACATATTGAATTGTACTATGTCAATCAATTTCCTTCATCCAACATAGCTCAGGTCTCTCGGGACTGATTGTCTTGTTTGTTTTTACTCTCCTGCCTCTGGTTTCCAGTCACACTTCGTTTATGTATCTTAGAAAAGACAACTACATTCTACATTACCTTACATTCTGCTACCAGCTTGTCTTCCTTGATACATCTGTAGCTCCCCCCTCTTAGGACTCTCTGCTATTTCTTTTTCCAAATTAAAGTAATTCCCTGAAGTTAGGAAAATCACCCGCTAACCAGATTAACTAGCTTTGTATTTTATTTCATCACTGTGCTAGCATGAACAGGAAAAAGTACTACAGAGGTACTACTTTGGCCACTTATTTTTAAATATTTTTCATGTCCATTTCTTTTATAGAGTTTCCAGACAATTTTTTATTGGTAAAAAATCTATATGGAATAAATGTGTGTGTACCACCTTGCTACAATATTTCACCAAGGAATTAGAATAACACTGGTTCTGGTTTAAATTGAGAAGGTAAAGGTTCAGTTTGATAAAGGCAGTCTGATGGTTTATTGAAAAAAGATTAAAAAAATAAGATCTGGAATTTACAAAATGTGATACATCAGGACGCCACTATTTTGTCAAGATTTAGATATTCTTTTCAGATTTAAAATTAACAGAAACATGTGGAAACAGTTTTTGATCCTTGTGTTGGAAGTGAAATTCAGTAATATTAATTTACTCAGAAAAAAAATGTATGGTCTTCTCCCATTTCTCTCTGTCCATATTGCACTCTAAACGGCCTTTTTCTTTTTTGAAGATTTAAAAAAGTATTTGTGTTAAAAGCTTATTTCACTTAAGCTCCACCTTCCTTACGTATTTCAAATGTGACTTTAAAATTATAATTGACATGATTATTTTAACAAATAACTCTTTTCCAGTAATGAACTACTGTTCGTTTTCTGTGTCTTTAAATAAGCTGATGACTAAGACATTTTAATGGTGGAATCCTGTCCAGCTGCAAATCTACTTCTTGATAGATTTACTGAGACACTACAGTTATCTCTTAACACCAAGTATTGATCTCTCAGCTTTCCAATTACCCTCTTTTTAAAAATTATCTTCATTTAACACCTTACTATGGAGAAGTTCTGTGACAGGGGAGTGGAAGGAGAGCAAAGCACATGAGTGTTACTAGTGAAGAATATTTGTATATATACATACATAAACATATGTATATATAAACATATGTATTATATATGTAACATTTATAATATATAGCATATGATAGACATAGATATAGGTAGATATAAAAGTAAAATTAATATGTGTGTGTGTACTTATATGTACACAATATATATAAAGAGAATATATAGAATTGGTTGGGTTTTTTTCATGACCATAAAAATGTAATTTAATGTTATTCTTCTCAGTATTAGCTTAGCCTTGGTTATTTGCCTCAGAAATTCAGCAGGTTCACAAGCCCAGCCCTTCTTCCTTTGCAAATACAACTCAATAGTTTAATCTGTGAGATGTTTTCCATTTGTTTGGTAGAGAATTGTCTGCGGTTATTCAGTGGCTCACTCCAGCATGAAGAATCTTGGCAGTCCTCGTGTGGTAGGCAAGCAGAAGGGAAGCTTTTCAGTGGGCTTATGGGGTCTTTCACATTTCAGAGAAAACCCTGTGAAATGTTGCTGCTAAAGCTTTGAGAACTTAATGTGATATCAGCATCAACTGTCTCAGCATCTTTTTAGGGAAAAATGCCTCTTAAGCTGTTAGATTGATGTTATTTTGATGAAAACAGTTGTTAGTTGCTGCTTAGTTCCTAAGTTATCACTCAAGACAAGAGTCCTAGAAGCTCACTATGAAGCAATTTATATTATTTGGACCAGTCAGTATGTGCTGTTAGAATCAAAGACCATTAGTGGAAAATGTATAAACATATAAATATATATAGAGATATATACAGATTTTATATACATACTGTCCTTGGCCACAGTCCTGCCAGTGCAGGGATATGGTCCTGGAGGGGTCCCAGGCTGGCCAATGGGGCTGCCCACCCTCCTGGGATCACCTGAGACACCCAGGCCAGAGGCTGCCATAGCTCTGAGGGGATCCTGTGTTGTGTCCCGTCCTCCCCGCTGCTGCCAACATTGCTCATCCACTCCTATGTATCTGTGGAGATTAGCCTCTATCCAGGTAGCCTGACAAAAGGGACATTGTCACTTTTGAGAACAATTGTCTTGTTAAAAACAAACAAACAAAAACCCCCAAAAAGTAAACAAAAAGGTCCAAAAAGATAATTTATTTGTAGCTGAGGTTTTGTTTGTTCTGTAATCTGTACGCCTGAATTTCCTCTGTGTGTCCCATGTGAAGTCATTACTTCCCCCTCTCTCTAATCTCCCCAATGGTATCCTGCCACTCTCACCTCACCACAGTGCTTGTATTGCTAATCCTTCAGGTATCAGTTGTTCTCTGAATTCCTTCCAACCCACCTTCTCAAGCAATCATTGTTCCTTTCATCCTTTATTACCTTAACTCCCTCTTGAACTCCTCATGCTTTTCATCTTCCGCTGTATTGTTGCTGCAACTCTCTCTCAGGTACCATCAGTCTGAAATACCTACTAAATATCTTTTTTAACCATCCTCTATAGTATTTTTGATTCTCATAGTTAAATCTCTTACCTACCTAGGAAAAAACGGCCTTTTCTTAGCTCCTGATGAATTGTGACTCCTGTAAAGCTCTTATTTGCTCTCTGGATCCCCTTCCAGTCACCACCCCCATGGCATCTACCCCACCTTTTATAATTGATACAGTTATAACTTCCATGTCTTGAATTCCCATTTAATAGAAATAATATATGATTAAAATATTAGATCAGATTATGCCATCCAGCTTAATCAATGATGAATTTAAAATCCAATTAAAAGATGAGTTCAAAATGTGTTTTGTTTAAATGCCAACTACCAAAACAAGAGTTTTAACTAATGAGATATGCTGATTAGATAATATTTGGACTACCAAAATGTTCCAAAGTTTTGCATTCAGCTGAAGACCATCTGTGAACCTATACCAATTACAACAAAATCTAGTGATAGAGGCAAAAGCTCAACAAATTTATGTTCCTAAATAAAATCCTGATTTAAAAGTTGCAGGTTTTCATCCTTTTTAGTAGTAAAACGTTAAAGAAGCACTGACAGATTCACACCTCAGATATGCATCATCTTTTTTTCTTTTTTTGTAAAACAATCAAAAATCTTTCAGTCAAAATAATTTGCAAATGTGAGCATCTCTATTGAGTTCAGTAGAAATGCCTGCAAACTAGCAATCTGTAAGACTTTTAATTATTAAAGGCAAGTAAAAGGAAGAAGGAAAAATGACACCACAATACTTGCTTTTTCTTTTGGAAGAATTCACTTCTAGTATTTTTCTGTCTAACCAGGGAAGAACCTCAACCTCTGAGCATAATGGAAGATAAATTATTATTGCATTAAGAGGTACATACAAAACCCATAAGAGGTAGGAACAAAAAATAAATTCTATTTTGGCCTGAGCATGTGCTTGTAACAGTAATACATCCTTCATAGCCTCCTTTAAATTTTGCTAACTAATTCAACTCCACCTGTACAAACTGGGAAGCTCCTTTTAGCCATCATTAAAACAAAACAAAACAACAACAACAAAAAAGAAAAATCAGTTATCCACTACAGGCTAAATTTCCCTTTAACCTTATGCTGATTTTTGAAACTTAGTAAAGTTAATAATTAATTATGGATCACCACTGATTTTGAAGTCTGATTTCATTTGACTGCCTGTACTTTGGAAAAGGAGTTTCACACTAATCAGAAATGTTTGCCTTTCTAAAGCATCAAAAAAAATCTAGAAATCACTAGAATAACTGAAACTAAAGTATAATTTCCCTCCCCTCTTTTTGCAGTGCAAATCACAGACTAGCAATCTGGTATGGGTTAAACTAGACGGAGTTCTTATCCTCTTCACTAAAATAAGAGAGCTGACTTCATTTTTCTTACTGAAACTGAAATTCCTTCTGACAAAAAATTTTCTGTCCTTCTGACTACTTTTAAATCACTGGACCCTTTGGATTTAAAATTAATAGAGTGAAAAGAAAAAAATCTCTCTGAAGCCTGTTGCATGAACAGGAATTGTTGGACCTAAATGATGCATAGGTAAAGCATAATATATCAGAATGACTGCAGAATTGATAATCTCATATCCAAAAGAGATAAAAACAGCAGTGAGTTACACATTTCATAGCAATTTAACCTAATTTAAACCTTGTACCTACTCAGTCCATTGCATAATGTACATTTGTCACCTTCTTTAGGAAAGAAACTTTTACAAGCCTTTTTGATAGTTTATGGAAAGTACAGTGTATATAGAATATCTTTACATAGTTTTGAACTCCAGTTAGAAATGAGATGTAGAAGAAGTAAATTGATTACAAATTATTTTGAAGATTTGTTTAAACTAGTTCAGCAATATCTCAGCAATATTTCATCATATTTCAGAATAGTGGGGTATTTTCCTACTATAAGAGAGTTGGGAATTTCACCCTTGTGGCCAATTGTTCTCTGAAGTGTGGGCCTTTAAACGTGCCACTGTTCCAGAACTTGTTATTTAAAAAAAAAAAAAAAAAAAAAAAAAAAAAAAAAAAAAAAGAGTACCTATACTGTAAAAATGTGTTTTATAAAGGCCAGCATCAAGAAGAAACCTGACATATCTACACACTGCTATGCTGTGGAATAAGGTATTTTCTGGTCCACAATGAAACAACAATACTTCTAAAAATATTTTACAATGAATAGCAATTATCACACTGCATATTCCAAGTCTGAGACATCCCTGAAATATTCACTGCAAAGTTTATTTCTCGTGACCAAAATGCCACTAACTTCTAGGGCAAACCCTGTAGTGTTATAGTTTTGACCTATGAACTAGTAAATTAGCGAGGAATAATTTGTACCAGCCAAGAGCAGCCATTTGTCTTCAACAGATTATCATTATACATACTGCAGTTACCGAGTAAAAGATCAAGTAAATGTTGTAGTGTTCTTTTTTAAAGGAAACAAACCCACATTATTTCAATAAAATCCATATTAAATATAATGAAAATAAAGTTTGATAAATTACTTGTGAAATTAATCAAGTAGATTGAAAAAACAAATGCCAGTTCAACTAAGAAATCGTATTTTAAATCAAAAAGGAATGGGCTATAGTACAGCATATAAACTAGTTTAGGGTTCACGACAAATTTAGCCTACCACATGCACTGGAGAGTCTTTCCCAGCAAACCAGTTTTATGTGTGGTACTTAATATGCATCTGGTTTAATCTTTTTAATCTTTACCAAGACGAACCATTATTTTTGTTCTTTTTTTTTTGATAACTCAGAAATCGGAGCACATTTGTCTTGTTAGAAACAAGGTTTCAGTGTTCTAAGTAATACGATAATTTAACTATATACTGGTTGTGATATCCTAGGCAAAAGTATTATTAAACACTATTAAAGCTCTGTATTTTATTTTCTTGACAGAATGGGCCTTTATTTGCCTTTTTTTTTTTAAATTAGTTGTAAAGCATTGTAAAAATAGTGCTATGTCTCTTGATCATCTGTAACAGTATGTGTCCATGGTCTGCAAGTTCATGGCAAGTCTCTTAAAAGTGATTTAGGCATACGACATCAGGTCCCTATAGAAGTATATAATCAATCATAGAATCATAGAATCATAAAGGTTGGAAAAGACCTCTAAGATCATCAAGTCCAACCATGAACTCGACACCACCATGCCTACTAAACCATGTCCCTAAGTGCCTCATCTACACGTCTTTTAAATATTTTCAGGGATGGTGACTCAACCACTTCCCTGGGCAGCCTGTTCCAAGGCCTGACCACTCTTTCAGTAAAGAAATTTTTCCTAATATCCAATCTAAACCTGCCTTGGCTCAACTTGAGGCCATTTCCTCTCGTCCTATCACTAGTTACTTGGCAGAAGAGACCAACAGCCGCCTCATTACAATCTCCTTTCAGGTAGTTGTAGAG
>NW_009203719.1:0-1405 GCF_000690835.1 Fulmarus glacialis
TTTGCAGAACTTTTCCTGCAGCGATTTATTGAATTTTCTCTCCCCTCCCACTGCATTGCTCTTTCTTTGCTGCGGGGACTGCCTGGGCGGCACAAATGCTCTCTCGAGCCACGGTCCGGTGGGTACAGGAGAACCACGGTACCAAGCCTGCAGCGCGGGAGCTGGAGAACGCGGATGCCCCGGGGCAGGGAGCGAGTCCCGGGCACGGGGGTTCGGGAGCTGGGTGTAACAGTGCAGCATCGCTCTTGCTATTGCCGGTGCCGGTCTGTCCCTCGGCTTGTAGCACACGTATTTTTGAAACATTACAGCTCCGTGCTACTGCAGGTCCTTGCGAGCTGTGCCAGCAGAGAGTGGTTCATGTCCT
Organism: Fulmarus glacialis; assembly: GCF_000690835.1. NCBI lineage: Eukaryota > Metazoa > Chordata > Aves > Procellariiformes > Procellariidae > Fulmarus > Fulmarus glacialis. Next base: position 365 of record NW_009203719.1, read on the forward strand.
GATTTAACCCTGCTGCCATATGGGAGCAAAATCTCTCGGATGTGATCCCTCCTTTATTCTGTAACTGAGCATTTGCTCGACAGGGGTTAAACAGGCTTCTGGAGCCTGTTGTGTTGCTTTGAACACAGACTGCAGGGCTGCGTTGGCATGCAGGGAGTTCAAGGCAGGCTGTGTCTAGACCAGAGGAGCTCTTCTGAAGGGCCGCTGTGGTTTTGTTTTGTTCTTTTGTTTTGTGGTAACTTACATCCCTAATCTGGCTGGAAACAAAGCATTTTAGTCCCTTCAGTCCCCAACTCGGGACTTGCAGGCGAAAAGGAGGATGTACTTAGCTTCCACCAAGCTAAGATGAACAACAGGCCAAGCAGGGATCTCAGTATCAAAGAATAACGTATTTGCTGACATTGACTATGACCTGGGAGAGGGGGAAGGCCAACACAGCTAAGCTGATGAAACCGCCATGAAACCAGCTCTCGGATAGTCAAGCCAGTGCTATGGACACCACTGGGGTGCTGCTTCAGGCAGCTGCCCGCATCTCCCATCCCCAGGCCTGGAAGCAGGTGGGAGGTCAGGCAGGAGGACCTGCTGCCTGTTTCCCATTTGTTTCCAGTCATGGTGTGGCTGTGCTCAGCTCTGCAGACCGGCGTCTGGCCAGGCTGCTGCAGCGCGGACTCCAGGCATGGCATTGCTGGGCTCAGCCTGTTTCAGAAGCCTTTTCTCATCCTCTCGGAGGGATGCAGCCGATGTAGAGAGCACGTTCGCCAGGAGGCTGTGGCAGAAGAGGGCTTTACTTGATACCCACAGCAGAACTGTTGTGTTTCGCCTGGTGTGATACCTTTTATCCAAAGTTCACAAATAATGTGCAAGCATTTGTTTGAGCCCCCCTCACCGCATGAGATAAACCAATGCTCCAAGCACAATTACTAGAGGGGAAAGCTGTGCAGGAACACAGGGAAATCTATGCTGTGAAGTGAGGGCTGGTCCTGGCATCGAGAGTCGCTGAGTTCTGGTATTTGGCATTCAGAAAGCTTTTGAAGTATCTCC
>NW_009203719.1:1444-4099 GCF_000690835.1 Fulmarus glacialis
ATTTGGGCCCCACACGGTGCTAATGAGTTATACAGCTTCCAAACTGGAGCCATCGCTTAGGCAGCCTGCTCCGGGTTTCAGCAGAGCTCACCATCCATCCCCGCCTGTGAGCACGTGCCCTCAGCCACAGGCAGTAAGACCCCCAGTAACAAAATCATGAAGAGCCTTCTGTGTTTGCTATTACCTGTCCCTCCACCATAGTAGCTTTTCATCAGCCTTGGATCTTCTGCGCTGGAGCATAGCCAGGAAACTGCCGCCCTTCACTAGCTTCATCACTAGCTGAGAAAGCACCTAACACTTCCCACCGCTCAGCACCAGCCTCTGTCCCCGCACGCAGCCGTGGCTGTCCTGGGCAAAACAAGCCAGCACTTCGGGGACGAGGCAAGGGCAGGCTGCGTCAGGGAGGAGCACCCCACACGTCATGGCCTGCATGATCATCCCTGCATCCAGGAAGAGTAGCTGCCCACTTTGGGCCAAAAAAAGGCTAAGAAACATTTGAAGAAGACAGGGATGGGAGCAGATGATTGCCTGAGGCAAGAGACAGCTCCAGCTGAGCATCGGTGGCATCCCCAAGCTCTGAGAGCCTAAGCTACAGGAGGAGTGTGGGGGAGGGATCCCAGCCTTTCTCCAGAGGTGTTTGAAATATCTCACTGGACCACAAAGCCCTGATGAAAAACTTCCTCTGAACAGATCCCAAGTGAGAGATTCTACCTACACCGCTGTGCCTGGCCACGGACACACGGAGCGCTGAGCCGGTGTTAAGGCATCTGATGGAGGCTGGGGAAGGTGTAGTAGCTGCGTCTCTCTCCCAGCGAGGGATTTGGTAGGACTACACCTGTAGTCTGCTTGTTTCAGGGCAGGCTTTTTGCTGTTCGCAGCCCACAGCCATTTCTGAGCTGGCTCTTCCTACCTCGTGTGTCTGAAGTGCAGTATCAGGGGTAAGCAGAGAGCCAGCTCTGTTTCCCATTATCTGGTGCTTGATTTCATTTTTTCTAGCATCACAGATCCTGTGTTTCCTGCACTGGTTCTCCACGCCCCTATGTGTGCATCTCAGCATTGAGGTCGATGTGGATGCTTACAGCAGAGTTGATCTCGCTGAATTCTGCAGCTTCAGTTCGGGAAGAAAAGTACCTTTACTGCTTGGATATGGCACTTTGAACCAGAGGTCCTTCCACTGCAGCTCAGCACACAGATGGCACTGCGTCCTTCCATACTGAGAAGGAAAATTAGCCCTCAGAACCCAAGGAGAGACTCAAGTCAGATTCTTCAGCCTGGAAGAAATTGCTTTCTTAGCCAGATAATTGAACTAGAGAGAGAAATATTAATGGAATAAATCATTTCCACTCTCTCAAAGCAAGAATAGGGACTTTTCTATCAGACTTGTTAAACTGGGGTGCTTTTGGGCTTTCTATCCATCTGAACAGGAGCCATGCATTTCATCCGACTCCAGAGAGGACCCTGCAATTTCCACTTCCCAGCTGTCATCAGAAGATGGCATTACAGACTTAAAAGCTGAGCCGGCTCTCATGCTTAGAGATCTTCCCCAGACCCTGGGGTGTCCAGCTGTGGACTTAACCCTGCCCGCTGAGCTCCTCCAGGTCTCAGCCCCCAACACTTGCTTTTAATCACGTTCCTTTAATGTCAAGGCTGTGCTTTAAGCACACGGCATGCGGCATGAAAAGCTGCAGCCATTATTCCTGTAACCTGTGAGCCATCCAATTGCACTGATTTAAGCTAGTTATAGTTTTGAAGTTAATGGCATGCAGAGCGCCTTAATCTTGACGTGCAACACCTCCGGCTCTTCCAGGGCCTCCTCTGCCCCCGAGGAGACACTGCTAATCAGACCAAGCGGTGAAGTAGTTTAAGATGTCTAAAGAGAGCCAAGGGCAAATCATGAGCGAAACACACCCGACTCGTTTTGTTGCAAAGCACTGTCAAATTTAGAACTGTCTTTTGTTTGCCTGAGAGTGATTTGGGAGAGCGATGATAAGTCTTTCAATAATTTATAGCTTTGAAATAATAACAAAAAGAGAAAACTCACTCTTCTTAGATACGTTTTTTGAAAAATAAAGTTTACTTTGAGTTAGCTGCGTAAAGCCCCAGTGCAGTGCATTATCCCCTCTGTATCTCTCCTGCTACCTGTGCCCTCACGGGGATGCAGCCTGCCCACCCGTGGCACGACCCACAGCTCAGCTTGGCCCCACTGGTAAGGAAGCTCCAGCCCCACGCGCTGCCCCATCAGCTCAGGAGAGGGCATCAGCAATGGCCTTGGCTCGTATGGGGTTGTGCTCCCCTCCAGCCCTTGCTGCTGCCAGCAAAGCAGGCAACGCTTTGGCCAGGCTACCATAGTTGTGCTCGCTTGCGATAGCTTCTGTTTGCCGAGGGTTATACGCAGCTTGGATCAGCCCCAAGGGACCAACAGCCCTTAATGACTGTCCTGGTTTCGGCTGGGATAAAGTTAAATTTCTTCCTAGTGCTGTGTTTTGGATTCAGTATGAGAAAAATGTTGATAACACACTGACGTTTTCAGTTGTTGCTAAGTATCTTGTCAAGGACAACTACCCTCTGCTACCAAGCTAGACTGGGAGGAGGGAGCACCGCCAGGACAGCCAGCCCAGCTGGCCAACGGGTTATTCCATACCATGTGACATCGCC
>NW_009203719.1:4462-10140 GCF_000690835.1 Fulmarus glacialis
GTGATTCTGCAGGAAGGACTGGTTCCACCCCTGCCTCTGCTCCTGGATGGACCCCTTAGCTCCTGGAAGGACCCTTGGACATATGTTGTAGCTGTGTCTCTGGCTCTATTTTCTAGGTGAATTTCAGACCTATGTTGTAACCATGCTTCCAGCCTTGTCCCCGGCTCATCTCTTCTTGTTCCTGGGTGGGCCCTGGACCTGGGTTATTGCAAGCTGTACCTGGGACTGCAGGGGGACCCTGTAACCAGCACTGGGCTGTGCTCAGACCTAGTGGGACTGTGCTGGCTGGTGATGGTGATATCTCTGCTAGGGTCACCCTGGTTTCCCTTGCCTTAGGGATCAGCTGGCCCTTCCTGCTCCCTGCTGGGCCCATCATCTTGTTGCAAGAGAGTAAGTACAAAACCTGTTAGTCTCGACACTGACCCTACTCCCCATGGACCTTCCTGGGACCTGGTGGGAGGCAGTTGTTTTGCCGTGGTATTCGGTGGCTACATCAGGAGAGGAAGATGCAGGGCTGGGTTAACATGAGGCTTGCTGTTGGATGCTCCAGGCTTCATCCACCAGTCGTTTCCTGAAAGAAGCAGCTGTGATCTAACTGCATCTCCTTCCCTGGCCAAGGGCCCTGCAGCCTCTCACTGGGGCTTCGTATTTGGCTGTTTTGATAGATCGGTGGCTGTGCTGCCTCCTGGGGTGACAGCTCTCCACAGTGATGGCAGCGGGGCAAGATCTGTTGCTGAGCTGTCTCTGAGGCTGTAGCTGGATGCGTCCCTCTGGGCAGCGCAGGGAAACGCTGGTCAGGCTGTTCCCTTCGCTGTGGAGCTAGAGAGCAACCTCCCTTGGCGCAGAGGAAAGAGCAATCAAAAAAGGTTATATAAACCAAAATCAGCCTACCAGCACCAAGTGCAGTGCCGCTCCGCACCTGGCTGGGCAGCAGCATGCCCTGCCTGCCCTCCCTGCCCGCAGCCCCTCTCCCCAGCCGCCCTCCCTCCAGGCCTGCCTGGGTTTCATCTCGCTGCCAGAGCCCAGGTCTTTTTGTTGTTCAAAACGTGCTCGGGCAGCACGAGGAGCCTGTGCAGTTCCCCTCTGTTCTCGGCTGAAACTGCTGCAGAGCAATTTCTTTTTCCCTTTTATCTCTGGCAGAGCCCTGGAGCTCTGCTCCCTTCCCCTCCAGTCCCTGCTGCTGAGCTCCCCCTGGCCGAGTCTCCTTCCCTGACATCCCCTTCCTCTTCCAGCTCCTGTTCAACCCCCATTTTTTCTCTTCTCTTCCCTCCTTCAGCGCTGCCATCCAGAAAACAGATTGCAAACTGCAATCTCTTACTCAGTGCCTTTCATCTAACAGATCCTAAACCACTTTCTCAGTGTGATAAATGTGATCTGCTAACCCTGTGGAGGGGGATCCCCCGGGACACAAGCCGCCTCTGGGATCTTTGGCAGATCTCGTGGCATCAAGCCGCAGGGTCTGTCTCGGTTGCAAATGTACAAGTGGTAAAGTAGCTGCCTTGCCCCCGAGGAGGGGCATCACAACTTGCTCCCCCACACCCTCTTCATCTTAGGAATTTACACATGCAGCAGGACTAACCAAAGCAGCTCTTCCTCCCTCCAGCGGTCCCCCAGGTCCCTCTTCAGCAAGGACGCAGCTCTGCAAGGTACGGCATTAAGTACGGGGAGGAGACCTGGAGGAGGCCTTGCACAGCACCCACCTGAGCACGCAAGTGCACTGTTCTGGATCTCTAATTGCTCTAAATCGTGCTATGATAATAAACCCCAGTTATGCTGAGTGCCATTTTGCTGGTGCTGGTTTAATTCCGTGAGGTCTTATAAAGCCTGACTCGAGCCCCGGGGGATTTTAGCCGGTGCTGGCACCAGGAGCAGGGGGTGTAAGCATGGCCCATGCATCCTGGGGTCGGGTGTGGGTGGAGATGAGTGGACACTCCAAGAAAAGCACCAGCCCAGCATTTTAGAATAGAGCTAACTAGAAACAGCTTATTGCATTAAAAAAAAAAAGAAGGAAAAAAAAAAATCATTCTTAATTAGGACAGAAACCCCCAGATAGGCTTTTTTAAAGAAAAAGCCTAAAAATATCATTTTTGCTTTGATTTGAAAACTATTTTTTGCTTTTCAGACTGCAAGATAAAACATATTAGAATTGATGATGCATTTCACAACAAAAATATATCCCTTTTCATCTTGAAAATGCTGAAATGGGTTGTTTCAAAATTTTTGACATTTACCCCCCTTTTTTAAAATCCAAAATTTTTAATTTAGCTGAAATGTCTTTTTTTGAAAGAAAACTCTTGATTACATTTTTTTACAACAGCTTTAATTAGAATTAACAATTACAGCTGATTCTTAGCTGGGTATAAACAGCTGGACTGAATCCACTCCACAGCCCTCTCTGCTCCGGGACTTCCAAACAAGCTCCAGCACTAGCAGGCGTTTAGCCCTCTGCAGCATTTTAGCCTTGTCGAGTCACTGGAATTTGGTTTTCTTTCTTTTTTTCCCCTAATCTTTCTCCTCTGAGGATGTTTTTACCAGTGCAGCATCTCTAACAGTCAGGGAACTTCACAGTGAGTTGAGATCGCATTGATTTCTCGAGGAAGAAGCGGCATACTGGTTTTTCCTATTTTCCTCCCATGAGGAAAGCAGGTAACAGGAAGGCAGCTGGGTCTGTAGATACTATGTTCACCTTCCAGATGACAGGAAAATCTGAGGTCTGTGGGCCTATCATGGGAAAGAGGGAGGTGAAGGCTGGGGATGAAGCTGGTGTTGCTGGAAAAGGGAAGCACATGGCATTAAAGCAGAAACGGGCTAAGCCTGAGAAAAGCATTAGGTGAGGATCAGGAGATGGATTGGTCTGGCTAAGAAAAAGACCAGGAAGGGCATCCTGCTTAAACCAGACCCCATCAGGCAGAGGGGAACCCTTGCTTGTCATGCACAGGGTGATGCTTGTTGTATGCAGCAGCTCAGGACCCCCAGGGCAAGGGCTCATTCTGGGCAGCTCTAAACCCGTCGGCCGAAGCTGCTGTGTCCACTGCCTCTGCAGCAAAACCCATCCATGAGCCGGAGGGTTCCCAGGCTTGTGACCACCCTGGAGAGCCCCAGTGACCAGCAGAAAGGTGCTACAGAGAATCCAGGTGGCTTTTTGGGGCTAGAGCCCAGGTCAAAACCTTCTCAGATGGCATCCCAAAGATGTCCAGGGCCTTCTACCCCATGGTGCAGGGCTGGGGGCTCAGCTGCTGTCCCGCCAGTGCTTCCCTCTGTCCAGGATGATTTTCAGACACTCTTTGGGGGCAAGGGAAGGATCGCTGCAGCAGTGTGAATGGAGAGGAAGGGCATGGTGGTGGAGGGGAAGGGAAGATATTAAAGTTTGCTCTTAAAACCCCCAAAAACCTCTGTTTCAGGCACCCAGGCAGGTTTGTCCAGCCTTTGCAGGCAACCTCCAGAGAGCCAACAGGCTCTGGGGCACCCTCCTTTGCCAAAACCAACATCCCCGGAGCCCATCGTGGCTCTCCTGCTGCTGGGTCCAGTGCTCGTCATTGCTGCTCATCCCTGCCTTGGCTCGTTGTTCTCCCTGGAGACAAGCCCACGGCTTCAGCCTGTCCCACCTTGCTCCTCTTCCTCCCTTGCCAAACAGTTATTACCATCTTGGATGATCTTGAGATGGTATTAAGCGGGAGGGAGGTTTCCATATAGAAGTCTCCCTGTGATTAATGGATTAAGAGATTTTGTGAAAATAGGGCATTTTCTTCATACTTCGCACTTTCAGCTCTTCAGCTATTGCTTTTTCTACTTCTCTACAGAAATCCCCGTGGGCCTCGCTCGCCCCATCCCTTTTACCAATGTTTACTCCCCACTGTGACCTGGAGACGTGGCTGGCAGCACCCACTGCTCTTTGCCACCCAGTTTCCCCAAAAGCTTCACCCTGCCGAGCCCCTGGCAGACCCTGCCGCTCCCGGGCCAGCGGTTGCAGAGAGGAGGGTGCTGCGAGCATGGCTTATTTATATACAAACCCAGCCCAGGAGAGGGGCCGTAAATGCCTCTTTATTTCCGTATTTATCATTGCAGTTCAGATGGATGAGGAATCCGATGGAAAGTTTAGACGAAACAGAGAGGAAATGAAAAAGTGTCGGTAAGCGACAGCTCAGCCGAGAGACTGGCAGGCTCGAGGGTTTCCAGCAGCAAAAAGGCTTTCAATTACCGCGCCGCACTGCTGCTCGATAGCATCTTCATTTCCCCAGCCGCGCTGCCGGGATGGATGGGCAGCGGGTCCTCGCTGTGGAGCACCCCGGGCCCTGCCATCGTGTGACCCCAGACGTCTTCCCAAAGTCCGGTCGCTACAGGGATGTGGACCTAAGACCCTAAAAAGAAAAAAAAAAAAAGGGCATGTTTGGTTTTGTTGGTGTTTTACAGGGCTGTTTTCTTCCTGGTGCTGGTAGGTACCGTGAGCAGCAGCAGAATGTGGGTGCTGAGGTGCAATAAATATCTCCAGGTAATGAGCATCGCGGTCACTCGCGCCATGGTGGAAAGGAGCCACAAAGGCTTTGCTGGACAACTTCGGAGCATCCAGCGCTGGGCGTTGGTGATGGATGATGATTTAAAGCCCATTTTTGCAGGGAATAACGGCTCATAACCGTCCCCTCTCCTTTAACTGTGCAACACCGCTGAGATTTATGGTCTCCTTGTTTCCACTTTATGGGAAGTGTTTTATTAATCATCCCTGCGCTTGCTCCCGAACCCGCATGTGCTGCGGTGTGGGGATGCTTCAAACGCAGTGGAGAGGAGGTGGCAGCGCGGGATGCGGCTCCTGGAGTGGCAGGGATGGGAGCTTTCCAAGGATCTGAAACCTTCAGCCCTGGGAGGGACCGTCTGCCCACGGGCCAAGGGAGCCTGGCTCAGCCCGGGCTGCTCTGCGGGGGGATAACTGGGGCTGCAAGGCTGTGCCCAGGGCCGTGTGTCCCTGGGGAGGAGGCTGGGGATGGAGCTGCCCCGTCGCTGCCTGCTCGGTCCCCCTCCAGCACCCCACACTGGTGGCTTTATTCTTACCTAAATCCCTGCTTGGACATCTGGAAAGGCTCCGGCTCGGGTCACTAGAGGTGACTGCTTCTAGAAAGGGTCCCCGAGGACCCTGCTGCCCACCCATCGCAGCCAAGCTGGTGGCACTAAAAATTCGATGTTCCCTTCACACCAGTTATGAGCTCGCCAGGTCCCTCTGCTCTTGCTACGGGCTTTATTCTCCTCTCTGCTTCTAAGCCATCTGTACATGGCTTCCTAGGAAAGTGGCTTTGAATTGATCACCTTTGCCGCCTTACCTAATTTAATCCAAACCTGATATCAAATGGGAGCGAGAGAGGGAAGCCCGGTGGGAAGCCTGCGTGCGGCAAACCACTTGGCTGTGATGAACGGCATCGTTAATAACCCGTAATGAAATGCTGGAGTCATCTGGCATTGCCAGGCTCTTGAAATAAGGCAGAGCCTGCCCTCGCTCCCCTGGCTGATGCCGCCAGGCTCCCACGAGGGCTGAGCCATCCTGCGGATGCGTTCCAGAGGGAGAAGAGTCGTCAGGGACTGACACCCGCCGGGATCCCGACCCCGAGCTGCGCCGCTGCCGCGCCGGCAGCAGCTCACCCGGACGGAAACCTCGTGCTTCGGCCCCGCTGGCAGAGCGGGGACGGCCCCTC
>NW_009203719.1:10153-14204 GCF_000690835.1 Fulmarus glacialis
ACATCCCATTTTCCGTTCCGAAGCCTCCAAGGGATTGACGGCAAAAGTGTGCAGATGAGGTTTTTTTTTTTTTATTTTTTTGCACAGTGAATGAAATAGCATTTGGGCTGGTGGTGATGAGAGGCTGCAAGTGGGACCCGTCTGATCCTTACAGCCATTTGGGGAGACTGATGCTGACGTGGCAGAACTGGTCCTGCAAAAGCCCCCAGGTCCCAGCACTCAAAATGGGTGAGAAAAAGCATTTTTAAAGGCAAGCAGGGTAACTCTGCAGCTGTGATGCCACCCCATCTCAAGCCTGGGGTTCACCTCTGCCCTCTCTGGATGCATCTGCACTGCAAAAATCATCTGCTCTGAACTCAGACCGGGTCGTGACTCGCTGCTTGAGTTGTAGAGACACGTTTCATCATCTCAGCATGGAAAGTGGCCGCCACCAGCCCCCTGGCAGTGGCGAGGCCGGCCGGGACAGGCTGAGAGGCGATGCAGCACGGCGCCGGAGCTGCAGGTCGTTAAACAATTACATCCGCCAGAGCCTGAATTTCATCTAATTTTTTGGAGCTGCAGTGTGACACAAAAGGCTGAGTGGAAGGAAGGGAGGAAAGGCCAGAGGGGAAAGGTGTTTCAGACAACAGTCCTCTTCCCAGTGACTGTCTGGCCACAACTCCATCTATTTTGGTGCAAGCGCATAGTGCAAAGCCCGGATCTGCCACCTGGAAACTCAACCTAACGAGTCTCCTGCAGCCTGTGGAGTTTGCTTATTTTCCAAGCGAACGACACCTTTCATCCCTCGTCCTCCTGCCCAGCCCGCCTTGGCCCCGGGATGGGACCAAACCCATGCTCACCCGGGATGCCCTGGAAAAGGCTCCCCCAGCTGCGAGAGCGGCTTCTCCTCTCCTGGCATCCTCCCGGGGGAAAAGGGCAACCGAACCCTCCCGGTGACAGCTATCCTGTGCAGGAGCCCCGTGAACATGTTGCCACGGTTGAGCGGCTGGAGAAGCTGAACGGTGCCGAAGAGGATCCCAAGGAAGGGAGGTGGCTCCAGCCGAGCATGCGGTGGTCCCGGCACAAACCCACATGCCTTTCCCTGGAGAAAATCTGAATTTCTGATGGCCCAAGAGTCACCTCAGAACCATCCCTGCAGCGATTGCACTGTCTCACCTCCAGCTCTTGCCCGGAAAGCAGCAAATATTCCTTGAAATCAAGTAATTAGGGCCAGTCACAAAGGCAAGGAAAAGTTTTATTGACCTTATCGTGACAGTGCGGTGTCAAGCTATTTGACCTGGGCTTGTTGCTGAGCAAGGACAAGTTTTGTGTCCTCCTGTGTGGTGGGAACCAAGCTCTCCCTGCTGCTTTGCTGCTGCTTAGGCATAGGACTGGCCTGACTCTTCCAGCCCCTTAGCCTACTTCGCTGTTAAACTTGTGAAGCTGTTGACCGAGAAGCTGTCGGTGCCGTTTCACGGGGAATAACCCACTTCTGCATCCTCAGCTTTTCTGATTCCCTCTTTTGAACAGCTGAGTGTTATTGATAAGGGAAGACCGAGGTCCCCGTGGCCGGTGTTTGGGAATGCCAGTGGCTCTGGGCTTGCAGGCAGCCCGTGGGAGGTGGGCACTGGTGCCCGGTGGTCTCTGCCTGGGAGAGGGGATGGGGCAGGACCTGGCGCACGCCTGGGCGGGATGCTCTGCCCAGGGAGATCAGCCCCGAATCCCGCCCTGTGCTCAAAGCTGAGCCGTTTTGAGCAAAGCTTGCCCTTAGAAGTTATTTAAACACAGGGAATCAATTGCAGTAAGCGCAAATTCGTCTGTTGATGCTGCTGTCCAGGGGCAGAGCGGCCGTTTACTGCGGCGCGTGATGCTGCGGGGATCAGCGGCTCTCCGCTCGTTAATGCTCTGGGCCACTAACGATGCCCAGAAGTGGCTGGAAACAAAGACAACTGAAGTCTGATGGATTAATGCTGCCTCCCACCAATGCAGCCTGCGATCCATCAATTACCTATCTGCTTAGTCCTTTTCTCCATCCTTTTACAATCTAAATAGCACATTTTATAGTTGCTGCTAAGTGATGTGATCAACATCAATTACCTACTAAAAGAGAATCAAGTCTTGATTTAAAATTAAGTGCTGCATTTTGCCATGTTCTTTATATGTAGCCAACAGAATAATTGCAGTGACATAAAAACTAATTACACAACTCCACAATTAGGCCTCCCTCCTAGTGCTGCGATTGTCTTTTAAGTACATTGATGAAAAATTACTCCAAGCCCTAAATTACTCTCTCACACCCATCTCCTCCAATACCTTTGAAAAAAAACCTCCACTCCATCAGATCAAACAGAAGAACTTGAAATGCAAAAGATAATACATGCAGAGCATGTTTTCTAATCTCTTTGATGCGCGAGCAGTTTCAGACGGCGAGATTAGGCTGGTATCGCCCGAGGATGCCGCAGCATTCCTCTCTGCGAGGATGGACCAAGCATCTCGGCGAGACTTCCCAAACCGCCTGGGGCTGTTGCGGGGCCATGAGGCTGGCGTGCCGGCACCCTCCCGTGTTGGCATTAGGCTGTGGCCAGGGAGAAGCTCCTCTTCCCTGGGCCCCAACTGACGTTTGGCTCTTGGGCTGCGAGCAGAGCAGAGGCCAGCCCTGCTCGGCTGCCGGCCTTGGGTTTGGTGCATGGAGGGGTTTTATTGCTGCTCCTGCTGTGCCTGAAAGAGAGGGCTCACCGCGGCTTCAGAGAGATGCCTGATCATCCCGTTAGTGCTGTTCCAGCCGGCAGAAACAACGGGAAGAGCTGGATGCAGCTCGCCTGCCCCACCGGAGAAACCACGGTGGGGTTTGGGCAGAGATGGATGGATGAGCCCCGTCCTGAGCTGGTGGCGATGCTGCTCCGGGAGCGCCCAGAGCCCCAAAGGGAGGAGAAGGAAGAGGCTGGAGTACGGCAGTGCTTTCACGCATCCAAAGGTCAGGAGTTACGTCTTGCCAGAAATCACGTAGCTGCCTGAAAAATCATGCCATTAAACCCCCATAAATCTGTGGAGTGCTCCTGATGGGCTTTGTGGGTTTTGCTTCTGGATTCCAGTTTTGAGGTGCTTATGTCCAACCTCGAAAGACTGAAAACATTTCATTTACTGGAAAGGAAAGCTAGGATTTGCTTACAATCGATCTCCTGCCTCCAGGATCTTTGTGGGTGCCGGCAGCAAAGCACGGTGGCAGCAAAGCTGGCAGCAAAGCTCGGTGCATGGGTGAGCAGAGCCGTGGGGACACCGTCCCAGGGGACAGAGTGGGCCTGCCAGTCCCCTTACACCCTGCCGTCCCGTCAGTTGTCGCTTGCTGTCACTGAGCATCCTTTGCTAGATAATTAAGCATTGCAGGTTTAATTTTGGGGCTGGCAGGGTGTTTTTGGCCGCTGCCTGGTACGCGGTGAAGCCCATGGGCATCCTCGTGCATCAGCTGTTCCTCAGCCACAGCCCAGCCCTTGCCGGGGAGGAGGGTTGCGCAGCTCGTGGCTGTGCCTTTTCCGTCATTTCTGCAATGCCATCACTCAGTCACCAGCCGGGAGAGGGGTGGGAAATGCTTTGGCACCCGATTTTAATCAGCGCTGTGCTGCGAGCTAACGAGGCAGAAGGGACGCACGGGCTCACACCTGCGGCAGCCCGGCAGCGTCCATGCCTTCCAGTCCGACTTTCTCACCTCTTCTTCAGCGCCGTCCAGGGGACGTTAGGTGCCAAGGCTGTGAATTAACACCCTTGTATTTACCTGAAACTTCACCACCTGCCTCGAAAGGTGTGAAAAATAAAGGGGGTCCCGGAAGGTTTGAAAAAAAAAGGGGGTTGCGAAGCAGCCAGCGGCAGGGAAGACAAGATGGCTCAGGCCAACCACATCTCACCAACCTTGCAAATGTCACCTCCTTGTTCCCTCACCACCCATCTGGCGCGGGGGTCGGCGGGAGCTCGGGACGCCCCGGCACGGGCGGGTGGCGGCTGGAGCAGGGGAGGCCCACGGGACCAGGCACCCTTCCCCGGCTGCATCACTGGTGTCTGGGGACTCAGGGCTGTCCCT
>NW_009203720.1:0-53148 GCF_000690835.1 Fulmarus glacialis
AGGGGCGCCTCCTCGCCCCCTGCGGCCCTCAGGGCCCCCTCGTTCCCCGTTGTCGCGGTGCTGCAGCCCTCCGCTTTCGTTTAACCTTGTGTGGGAAAGGGACGTCCCGAGGGGAGAGGGAGGCGCCCCGCGGAGGCCTGCCCTGGCAGGCCCGTGGGTTGCCCCGACATCAGTCCCCCTGCCTTCCGGCACCTGGGCCTCTGAGGAGCTGCCGCTCTTCTGGTAGAAGCCGGGTGCCCGGGAGATGTGTTGTCCGCACGGCTGCGTTTAGCTTTCTCCGGACGTTCCTGTTCGCCTGGAGGCTTTGGTTAGGAGGCATCCGATAACGCCAACTGCTTTTAGAAGTACCTTGAATGTCCAGGAAACTACGCCAAAAGCCTTCCAAAGCGTCAGTACGCTATTTGCTTGTTATAATTGGATACATTCAGCTGTCGTGCCACTTGGGAGGGCGTTCTCACGTTCATGAATGAAAAGTCTGCCTCTGAGAAGTTTAAAGAGAGCAAGTTATAAAAAGGATTTTTGCTGAGCACACATTTAAAAAAGAAAATGCAACAGGCTTTTTTATGTTGATACACAAAGGACTAAAAACTAGGCTTGTCAGTAGTATGGTTTGTGCGAGCTTGACTTTGCAATTGAAAGGATTATAACCAGCTGCATAGTACAAAGAAAAGGAAATGTAAAAACATCATGCAAAATAGACATTGTTCTTCAGAGCTGTATATGTCTATTTACGTGATTTTATTATAAGCCTTTTAGGTGAAAGCTTTTGTGTAAATCCTTTATAACTATTGTGAAGTTTATGGATTATTCAGAGATACAACATTTAACATGTGCTAAATATTTTTACAGTTAAGGTCAACACTTACATGGAAGGTATCAAATTACACTCATGTCTTATTTTTATATGTTATCAAATTCTGTTATTGAATGGTGGTGGTAGCTGTAGACTCAACTTTTTAGAGTTGTGTTGCATAGAGAATGGATAAATTAAACTTGCTTTAATATCACCATACATATCCATGTGTTGAAGGTGGGCAAACTTCCAATGTATATGCAATGCTTGCCTAAATACCTATCAGCTGTGCTATTATGCATCTTCAAGATTAATATTGAGTGGGCATCAACGTACAGGTACAGTGGAGTAATTCAATACAGGAATTAGAGCCTAATTCACAGTTAAGCTTGTTATTTCTTCATTGTGAGTTGAATGCCTTTGAGGCTTCTTCCCAAGGAAATATATTTGTTGGGTGATTTGATTGTAAATTTTAAATTAAGCAAAAATTCACTTGCTTTCTCTGCAAAGTTAAGAATTAGAGGCTGGAATAGTTGCAGTCTCGCTCTTGAGGATACCAAGATGGGACGGCTTACTGCTGCACTCTATTTTCAGTCCTCAGGCCATATATCTCAGCCTCTGAAGAGATGGAAAGACTTGTTCAGCAAGTGTGTATCTAAGCATTAAACACTTTTTCCTGGTTCTGAGTTGTGTACTGTGGATAAGAGGATTGACTCAGGGCAGCTTAATTTCACATACAGCCTAAAGATTTGTTTTCCAGTGTATGCAATTGCAGTAAATATTGGTAGTGTGATTTCCATTCAGGACCAAATTAGAAGGAGAGCAATGAAAATGGTTCTCTAATAACCTGTGGTTTAAAATTCTGCCTGCATGTGAAGATATAGCTCTGTTTTATGTGTATATATGTATGCAAGCTTGAAGTATAGAGATAAATGAATTGACTAAAGAACTGTGGGTTGAGCAAAGAAAAGAATGTTTATCTACTTGATTTTGTTTTGTTTTTCAGGTGATGAAAAAAGCAGACATGATCAACAAAAACATGGTTCACCAGGTCCAGGCAGAGAGGGATGCATTGGCTCTCAGTAAAAGTCCTTTCATTGTGCACTTGTACTACTCACTTCAGTCAGCTAATAACGTCTATTTAGTGAGTAAATAAATGGCTATGGTGTTTTATGACAGCGTTGAAAATGGAGTGCAGAACTATATTCATGTCTGAAAACATATTTTTATGGTAGTGAGTGGGTATTCCTTAGTCACTTTTACTTTCTTCTTTCTCAGAATGGTTGAACAAGTGAAATATTTCTCTTCCCCTGCTATCTTTGAGATCTTTCCACCTGTGTTCCTTTTTTTACAGGAACCTTTTCTAATAGCTAATATATCCTAGGAATATGTAGAGATCTTAGGGAAAACAAAACAAGAAACCATTCTCTTCAAGTAGAAGCCAAGTGACTGAAAGACACCCTGTGGCTCACTTAAAATAAATTTCTTTTACTTGTTGCCTGTGCTCAAAATTCGTTATGGTAGTATGGTAGATGACAAGAGGATAACAGAATGGCAAAACTAAGTGCTAGTCTACATGGAGAACTGTGGAGTACAGTAGGATTTGAATATGGTTTCATATATTGCCTCCACATAAAGGTAATATGGATTAAGATTGTCTACAAAGGGTCTAGCGTAATTTGTCTGGTTAGCTGTAAGCACACACAGTGAACAGCTTAATTAAATTCTGAGGCGAGGTTGCTATGCACTCCTACAATGCATTTTGTGTGTAAATGAAGGCTTCTTTTCTTGGAACCTCTGTTAACTGCTGCGTGGAGTAGAGGAGTTCAGGGTGAAGGATTTGTAAAGGAGATGCTATAGCCATATATATGGAACAGTATTATATATTGGAATCTAAGTACTGGTGAGATTTCTTGACCAAAACACCATAAATTCATTCTTGTCATTGAAAAGTGAGTTTCTGAAACCCTGCTGACTTTTCTTTTATCTTGAATAGGACATGGGCCATAATAATGTGTGGGTTTACTTAAGGTTTTTTGGTTGTCTGTATTTTTTTTAAACACCTTCTTTCACATCTTAAATGCACAGTAGCTCTCACTGTATACATTTCTGGAAATTTGCACTTACTTCACAAGTCTTGGGTCTGAATTTAATATTGTGTATAAACACTTGCAAAATAAAATCATTGAGATGCCTGTTCTATACAAATCAAAAGATCAGTGGTCTTTGGCTTCAGGCCTTGAGTTTCACAGAAGTGCTTTGCAATTTATTTTCTATAATACAGAAATCTTTCAGAAGTTAATTAAAAAGCTGACTACAGTAGTTATTTGAAAGCTGACTACAGAAAGTAGGCTAGGCAAATAATATAAACTAAGTAAATGGGCTGTTAAAAGAAAAAGTTTCATGTCCTCTGTCATCTGAAGCTTTAATTACAAGTGGAATACAAGTGGAAAGTATTGTGTGGGAAATGAAGTTTGCACAAGGAAGCTTCTATCAGCTTCCACTCTTTGAAATTATATTTTCCTATTTTATAGGAAACTATTTTATATTTTATAGGAAACTATTTTATATTTTACTTGCAAATTTGAAATGTGTTTTAAAACATTAAATTTAAAACACTTGAATGGCAGGTGATGGAGTACCTTATTGGTGGAGATATCAAATCTCTTCTCCATATTTATGGATATTTTGATGAAGAAATGGCTGTTAAGTATATTTCTGAAGCAGCACTGGCTCTTGACTATCTTCACAGGCATGGGATAATCCACAGGTAAAACCTACTTTTTTTTTTTTTTCTTACAAATAAGTATTTGGTAGTTTGGGTTTTTTAATTTTTCACTCAAACACATAACCAATCACCATTTCATAGTAACAGCTACCTCATTTGCTAGAGTTTCTGGAAGCTCTTTTTGCATGTGTACACTGCAGCAATGTCATGAAATGACACCTAAAATAAAATCTGTCCATATATGTTAAGCAGACAAATATACACTGCTTTCCCCTTCCTGCATGCTTTTCCCCCAGTACAGTGGTGTATTAGCAGCTATGCTACCTTTTATAGGTCCCCTCTCCCTGTGACTTTTAAATGACTGTTAGTTCAGGAACCCTCTGGATGCTGCAAGCATGTCACTGTAGGACAAAGGGACATTAACTACTCTAATGATCCCCATGTAGTGAGAGTTCTTTGCTGTGTTTAGTGGTGCTACAGAGAACACACATGAACACTTTTACTAGAGGTTTGCTTGTCATGTGTAGGAGCTACACATTAGTAAATGTTGTGATGGTAGTACTCATGAAGAATGCTTGTTAAACCTGCTGAAACACAAAATGTGCAACTCTTGTGACATGCATGGTGGTTTTACAAGGCCTGAGATGTTTGTACAATATTTAGTGCTAGATGTGTTTAATTGTTTTGGTGTATTTCTTCAATTGGAATCTTCTGCTGGCTAAGAGATTTTACTGAGAAACAGCTATAATCGATGTTTTGTATTGAGTGTTTCTGGTCAGTTAACTTTCTTAATATTGTTCAGTTGTCTTTTTGCTGACTTCAACTATATTCATGTCTCAGGGATCTGAAGCCAGACAATATGCTCATTTCTAATCAGGGCCATATAAAGTTGACAGACTTTGGGCTTTCCAGAGTTACTCTGAACAGAGGTAAGAGTTGTCTGTATCTGTTTGGTTGTAGTAGAATGTATTTTTGTGTCATATTCCCGTATTCTGGAATGCTTTACATCCCTGTAGAGGGCAGCTTTCAATTAAATAAGCCCACATGTTTCATTAATATCTGATTTCTGGTGGGTAAGTACTGATAAGGTACATGCTAGTAAAGGGTCTGCTCTATGCATTGCACTTCAGAAGCTAAAATATTTATTGTTTGGGACAAGGGTGTATAAAATATGATCTAGAGCCATTTCTCCTGAGGGGTATGGATTTGAAAGTTTTCTGTGAAGTCTACGAAGAGAATTCAAAGGGTGAATGGATAATTCTGGCTTTTTCTTGGTGTTTCTCTGACTATTTCTGTCCTTCAGTTCATGTTTCTTTGTCCTTGTATATATTAATTTCTAACTTGAGTTGGGACCTTCCAGACATAAATATGCAGGACAGGGGGAGGTGGTGAGTCCCTAACAGAAGATTATAAAGCAGCGCTTTAGTATATGAACATAGTGTTTTCAAGTAGCAGAAAATATAGCTGAAGAGTTAAATGACTGTCTGGCACAGGCAATAGGCTGCAGGTCTTAAGGTGAATAGCCAGTTCCTGGACTAGTTTGCACCTCCAATCCCTTAGCCATATCAGCCAAACTAATGGTGCACAGCACCAGTTTAGTTTTTTGAGATAGCTGCTCGTGGGTACATCCTTTTTATATAGTTAAAGGAATGTAGAAATTCAGAGTTGTCTATGGAGTTTCTGATTCATGGTTTTAAGAGTATAGAAAATACTTAGGATTTTCCTCTATAATGTACTGTATTTTCTATAATATACTGCTTTAATTGATAAGTGCTGATGGGACAGATTATTGTGTCTAGCTGAACATGATATGTAAGCTATAAGCCTACTTACCTTCAGTGAGCAAAAAATGACATCTAAGGTTAAATTTTCACCTATGAAAATTAATCTTTACTTTTTTTGAGATGTATTTGGGAGAGAAGGCAGGCTTTGAATCAAATTTACCATCTTAGCCCACAGGCCATAAGCTGGAATTGCTACCTAAAACCCAAAGCTAGTATCAAGTTAGAAAACATAACACAGCATAGTATGTTGGAAAAGAAATAGGACTTTTACAGTTTCTGTATTTATAAACTGTAATTTTATGATGGATGTACAGGAAGAAACAGCTTGTGTTGAATAAGAATGTATGGGTAAGTCTTGGGTTTGGTGGCTTCTTTTGTATATTTGTTCAGTATGTGACTAAATTTTTTTCCCTCATGATATAACTTAAGTAAATGCCTGTAATTTTGCTTATATGATAGCAAAAGGAAAATCTGACCTGCTTCATATTTTTTTGTCTGTTTGTAGAGATAAATATGATAGATATCCTTACTACACCATCAATGGCAAAGCCAAAACAAGACTACTCACGTACTCCAGGACAATTGTTGTCTCTCATCAGTTCTCTGGGTTTTGTAAGTAATTTTCACTGTCTTTGAAGTACTTCATTCTTTTAGTTTACTTACCATCTTAAACGTAATGGAGTGATAAGGCTATTCCTGCACCTCTTCTGCCAGCTGGTAGAATGACTTACATGTTTCCAGTACCTTGAAATTCTGAAGTGATTACCTTGGACTCTATTTCAAGTTGCTGACTATCAGTTGTGCTTCAAAAAATTTCGTAATGGGCATGGCTAAGCTCCGATGCAAACGTAATAAAGAATGTGTGAAGTTATGATCTCAATCCTGGATGTTTTGTTCAGGCTCCATTGACTTTTAACTATGCTTCTTCCTGCTTGATAGTATACTCCTGTTGGAATGAAAATGCCAGGGCACAATTCAAGTCAATCATCTGACAGTCTGCATGGAGTGGTTTCTCCCTTACCTATGGTCCAAAAGGAAAATACCCCTCTTTCAACTAAATTATTCAAAACATGTGAGTATAACTATACCAAGCCTTGTACCAATACCCTGGCTGTAGGGTTGTGGTCTTTTAATTTTATGTGAGTAGCTTGGACTCACTTGATCAGTGTCTTGCTGTTTACCATTCTTCCAGTGCTTAAGGTCTGACATGTTTTCACCTACACTACTTGTGTCATCTTTTGATTTTTTTGTTTTTTTAAACATAGAACCACTGAATTTAAAACGACCCTTTAAGATTTTACAGAAATAGTGTCAGTTCTTGGCATACTTTCATTGAAAAAGATTTAATATAGCAATGCGTGTTTTCATTTAAATTGTCTTATCTTGCTGCTTTCTCATTTCTAACCTGAAATGAAAGAAGGCTATTATGGTGCTAGTGTTCATATTGCTTTTAAATTCTTGTCAAGGCCCGACTTCAAAAAATGAGTGAATTGACTATGCAGGAAAGATGACAAGAGAAATTATGATGTCACGCATAGCTTTCCATAACTTCCTTCAATGTGAAAGCTTGGCATAGTGTGAAGCTGGTTAATATATGTTGCCTATTTGTATCAACATTTGAAATTTTTTTTTCCCTCTCAAGATCTTGATACTTCTCAATTAACTCCTGTGATGCCAGTGAGAAGTTTAACTCCTACTCTACTTCAGTCAAGAAAAAGGTTTGGTACCTCCAGTGCCAGTAGTCAGTCGCACACATACCTGTCCAGTATGGAATCAGAATGCTGCAGCAGCCCCAGGTGGGAGAAAGATGTAGAGGTCAGGACTGTTTCATCTTCCCACTATAAATGAAAATTAGCTTGTATTTGTATATGCACTGTTGCAGATCTCCTCTACTCACTTCCCCCAGTTATTTCAAGTGTAGAGAAGCCTTCCTACAGGAGAAGGAGCAGGGCTTGTAATCCTTGCTGAGTAGGAGTTTTGGATCAAACTACTTTTGCAACATAATGGGGAAAAGCATATGCCAGTTAGCCAGCAACAAAGGAGTGAAAGAGAAGGCTGCTATTGGATGGCACTGGTTTAGCCCTGTTCTTCACAAGGTGGGCAATGCTGGGAGCACTGGCTCTTTGGAAGCTGACCTTAGCGCTATAGCTGTATTAACTGAGCATGCAGACAAAAGAATTTCTTTAAAAGGCAGAACTTGGGAGAAATAATAAACAAAATACACTTCAAACTTCTACTAGCTATTAAAAACAGAAAAAGTTTATGGTTTATATTACTGAAGTGTTTTATATCAACTAACCTAACACCAGTAATTATAGCTGATACAAAATACTTTCTCCTATTTTAAACTGTTATAATGAAATTCTGTACAAATACAGACCTAAAAGAAAATGCTGCTGTGCTATTTAGTCCTTTGCCACGATTCCTATTTAGATCACACACAAATTTATAATTCTTTGTTTTATCTGTCCATTTCCCAAGGCCTTGTTTTTAGTATTGTGTTACAAAAATAGTAGTAATATCAGGCTTGCCTTTTGTCATCTCTGAAGTATAATATGCCACAGGGTAGTAGGATGGGGTTCTTTGGTTTGGGGTTTCTTGGAAACCGAGAACTTCTGTAGCTTAACTTCTTAACATAAAATCACAAATACAACTTTAATTGCTATATTTCTTCATCCTCAGGCATTTAAAAATACTGCATTTTCTATTGTATTCTAGCAAGCTTATTTTATGTTCTTAAAAAAAGTCAAATTATCCCTAATGTAGTTTTGAATTTTTTGAATGTATTATGTCATGTTTGTCACTACTAGTGCTTATAAAGAATAAGTAGCGCTTGCCAATTTACAGTTCTTTATGGAAGTGGAAATAAGGTGTTTTAAAGGACACATTTCTATAATGCTGTAATCCCATTTTTCTTGATACTCAAAACTTAATGTGCTCATTTGCAGCAAAGTGAAGATGAACTATGTTCTACAACAGCCAAAACAAGTAACAGTGGGTCAGCTCTCCTTTCGAATGTAGAATTACTGAATAGCAAAGGTATTAAAGTTTTAAAGAAAAAAGAACTGGAGTCTGCCATTTCTCCCATCAGCAGCAATGATTCTGGCAGTAGGCAGAAGTTGGGAAGTGAACATTCTGATATAACAGATACTCCTGTGACCATACTGGATGTGAAAGGCATAGTCAGAAAATGTCTTTCTGAAAATAGGATTTGGGAAGAAAAACTCTTCGTAAACAAAAGAGAGATGACTAATGAAACAGCAGAAACTTCCAATCAACAACAATCTTCAAGGCAGAATGAGCCTGTCAAGCCTATCAAAGAGGAAGAAATTTTTGAAAAGCCAGGTGTAAAAAGAAGCTTTGAATTAGTTGACACTAGTCCTTGTCAGGAATTTAACTATGTTAAAAAAAGCAACGCGGAATATATACGTGGCTGTCAGATCTCAGAATTTCCAGCAAACAAAAGGACAGGTTTGACAACAGAAATTCAATCCTTAATGCTTTGTGATGATGGATGCCTACATGACACCTGCAAAAACACAGAAGAAGTTAAGAGTTTTATTGGTAACCAGCAAACAGTAGAAAAATCACTTACTCCAATTATAACCAAAAGTCTTATGTGTGATCTGGATGCAGGCTGTGAAAAGGAT
Organism: Fulmarus glacialis; assembly: GCF_000690835.1. Lineage (NCBI taxonomy): Eukaryota > Metazoa > Chordata > Aves > Procellariiformes > Procellariidae > Fulmarus > Fulmarus glacialis. Next base: position 8,956 of record NW_009203720.1, read on the forward strand.
GATAAAAATGAGTACATGAACTCAAGTTTTTTAGGCACTGATGATGAAAAGCCTTTAGGAATACTCAGTGCAGATCCTGACTTATCATTTCCTGAAATGTCTGCTATGGAAAGCCATTTAGAAAAGCAGCTTTTAGATTTGGACAAAAGTGTTAAAGACCTCTCCTTTGAGGAACCACAAACAGAAGACGTGCTAATAACATCACCAGAGTCCCAAGATGCCTTGCAAAATGGAGAGGAAGCACATACTGTCCAGGACTGCAAGCTGTTACATCATGAAAAGGATAATAACCAAAAACACATGAAAGAAACTTACCTTGACACAGTATCTTCTCCTTCAGAAAAGATGATGGAAACACTGAATCTCTTCAAAAAAAATGCTGTTGTTTTTCGAAGTTATAATAGTCCAATTAATATATCGAATGTATCCGAGCCATGTAGCATGGCTTCCTTAGATATAATGGATCTTTCACCTGCTTGTAGTGGCTCTTACCCAACAGCTGTTACTCCATTACAGAAAGGAAGACCATATAGGGTCTATCAGGTATGTAAGGAGACATGTAGAAACTTTATGCATGCATTAGACATTAGTGATCTGAAATTATTTCTGTTGTTAATTTAGGGAAAATTTAAGTAGTTTGAGGTAGTCTGTCAAAGTGACCCTTGCCAACAGGCTTTCGCTTATTGCACTTGTGTGGCCAAAATTATAATTTCTGTAAGAGCTTAGCAAGAACTGTATGTCCACTGGCTTGCTTCTGACTCAACATGCATTGTCTGTCCACTCTGAGAAATCCATTACTTTTACAGTGAACTGGTAAAGAAAGCCTGTGCTATTTTGTCTCATCCTACTTTTAGTGCAGTGTGGTACTTCTGTGAGTAATTATAGGTTTCCTGATGTAATGGTAAGTCTTTGATTTTTTTTTTTTTTTTTTTTCTTCCCCCCTTTTGTTTTTTATCCTGCATCCCTCCCAAGATGGTCTGCAAATGCTGTTCAGCTGCTGGTAACTGCTACTGAGCTTGCTGTTTTCTTTTTTTATCCTGGTAAAAGTGATGGTGTAATGTGTACTGTCAAGTACCAATTGCAAGCCTCTTGCAAAGATTGATGTAAACAGTAAAGCTGCTTGCAGGCTATGAAGTTTTTGCTTTGACCTTTTTAATCCTTCTGATAGTGAGTAAAAATCTTACTGTCCTAAAGTAAATTAGAGCTCCAATGTGGGAAAAGGAAAAGTATACCTTTCAATCGGTGTTTCCTGTTTCATTTTGGCATAGCTTTACAAGACCTTCATCCAGTTACTTAGGTTCTAGTTGTAGGATTTAAAGCTTTCTGACAGAACTGGCAGTGTGTTGAATGATTTGGTGTACCAAAAGGGGACATTCAAACCATTATTTTCAGAGAAGCCTTTTTTCTGATGTCTTTGTCTGAATTGCTAGCTTCTGTTTCACTTGCATAAAACTTTAATTGACCATGAACCTTAGCTTGGATTTAGCTGAAATGGAGTCAGAATAGTATGCACTTCATCTCCTGAGAAATAAATGACTGATGGAATTGTATGTTTTTGTAACTTAGATTTGAACAGGAGGATACCTTTTTATATACTGTTGTGATTCTTTTTAAAATCACATCATTGCAATCCAATTATCTGTTTTCTATTTTAATAGTGGATTCTGTAGCCTTTATGGCATGGTGATAATGAATTGATCTCTGCTGCACTGAAGATGAAGCCGGAAACAAAATTATTCCAGATATATGGGAATTAAGGGTATATATCTCTGCAAGATAATTTAGTAGTATCTCCAGGTCATAACAAGAAATCTTTCATTGCAATCAGCCTATTGGCTGTAAGAATTTATTGATCTCTTTGCAAGCCTGCATATTTTATCTTCCAATAACATACCAAATTATTTTCAGAAGGTTTATGTACCTTGTGTAAACAGTCACTAAGTCTAACTTGAGCAGAACTTCATCTGCAGACACTATGCAACCCATAGGGTACAGGTTAAACAATAAAGGGCTTATTTGATATATTTTGAGTACATCTGGTATGCAATATGTGAGAAAAGTCAGGATTCTCCTTTTTATTTTATAGGTATCTGACATATATGCTTGCTTTTCATTGGCTAATATTAAAAACTCAGTGCTAAAATTGAAGGCTATATTGACATCCTATTTAGTAGGTTATCTTCAGATTTGAATTTGAAAGAGGAGTTTAAGATTGGGGTTTAAGATTTAGGGGTTTTTTTTTTTTGAGACATTACTTGTGGATTTGACACTGGAGGAAGAAATCTTAGAGGAAAATTTTCTTAAAGAGTAGGCATTGATTCAAGATGGTTGAGATAAAGAAATGGAAGCACATTTCACACTTTTTCAGGGAATGTACGTTTTGTGACATGTTCTTGACTTGAACTTAAGTATCAACTGTTAAACCCGTTACTAAACCTGGAGATGGGAGTTCTTCAGCTGGTTTTGTTTGACATCTGAAATCTTTGTTGCATCTTTTAAGACACCTCATCAGGGAGATGCTGGCACACCATATAGGACTCCAAAGAGCGTAAGAAGAGGAGCTGCCCCCGTAGAAGGTGAACGCATCCTAGGGACCCCAGACTACCTGGCACCTGAGCTGCTTTTGACAAAGCCTCATGGTAAGACTAACAAACCATGGAGTTTGTAAATACTTGAAAGGTGACATATTTACGTTTCTAAATGTCTCTGGAGCTCTAAACCCTTCAAGTAACACAATAGTGAATTCTTTAAAAATACCTAGTGCTTAACTTTTGCCAACGTGGATGGCTGTGTTTGCTTCAGCTGCTCCTTCCATTCACTTTTTTCACATGAGCGGAGGTTTTGACTGTCCAGCATAGTCTTATCTGCTGTTAATCTAATGCTTTGGAAGCTGTGCTTAGGCAGCCTGGGACTTGTATGTGGCTTAGGAATCACAACTTGGTGATCCTGAGTGTCCTTAAAGATTCTTCAGGGTGGGGAGGGGTAACTTGGTGAAATTTAGTATGAAAGGATTAAGTGTCCAATTATTCTTAGAATGTATTCCATGTTTATGGATATTAAAGTGTTATGTGCATTCAGGCAAGCTTATAAAGCTGCATTAAAATCAGTTACTGAGTTGAGTGACCTCATGAAACACTCAAGATTTCTGGCAGGATCCTCCGTATAAAGGGACAGTAGTAGCCATCAAATATTCTTTTGCAAAGTACTATAAGAAAATAAAATAGCACAACTTTGAAGTGCATAAATTTCTCAGGCTCAAATCCTGAGCTTTACTGAGATCAACAAAAAGTCTGAAATATTTTCCTGCTAACTTGCAAGAACCATTAACAAAAAATAAATGCAATGTATCCCTGATACATTTGTTTACATTTTATTTCCATCTCAAAAGTATACTTTTATCTTGTAGAGCTAATAGTCTTAGGAAAATTATATGAGATATGATATCTTCATTGAGAAATAGTGATTACTAATCTGTGGAACAGTAAAATTCTGCTGTATGCAGCTAATATATGTTAACTAAAACTGCATGAAGAGATTTAACGATTTAACTGTAACGACTAAAATTACTAAACATATGTAGTTGTTGTTTTGCACTTCCATTTAGGAATCCTCGTTATTTGGCAGGCGTTAAAACTGGATAATAGTTTGGAAATGTAATCAATGCTGCTTAGACAATGTGAAATTTTGTTGCAAGGTGACTTCTGTGCAATTATTGAGTGTTTTCAGGACTTCAGTGATAACTTGCAAAGAGCCTGGGTTTTATGTCAGGAAATGAAAAATCTCCCGTTACCTTCAGTGAAGCCAGGGTTTTCTGGCTTCGAACTCAAAATTTTCCCTCACTAAATATTTCTGGTGTTGTTAACTTGCTTGTAAATGTAGTTGTAATTCTAAACTATAATCATGTTACAAAACTATTTTATTTCTGTTTCTAACTTGGATTTAACATTGCCATCTTTCTTTATTGTTGAGTTACTACCTTAAGAAAAAAATCTGCATTCCTGTGCCTTCAGAGAATCATACTTGAGATCTGATGTTTGTATTTGTTAGGTTTTTTGCAATAATTGTAATGTTCTTGCTTTGTTGCCTTTTCATATGCAGGGACTCTGATCTCTGGTGAGTTTGCTATACACTGTGCAGAAGTGGAGTGTTCAGCATAACTGTGAACAGTCAAAGTATAACTAGATCACAATTTCCAAGAAAATTGTTTGGGTGAACAGTGTTTCTATACAGAAAGATATGTCCAATATGCACTCCACATAAGAATGCGTGATACTTCCACATAAGATTCAGGAAACATCAGTATCACTGTGACTAGGCTATCGGAAATCACACTTAAGCCTATACTTCAGGAGTAAAGTCAGCATTCTTAAAGACATTGTGTAACAGGAAATAAACCAGAGACACTCTTTCTCTTCCTTTTACTTTATGCAATCAGTCTGAATTACTTTGTGTATGGGTGAAGAAGGCTTAGGTGCTCAAGACCTGGTATTTCTGTTTCTTGCTTCAAATATTGATAGATGTGATTTAGCAGGGATGTGGTAGGAGTTAATCAAATCTTTAGTTAAACTTCGGGTGCGAAAAATTGCTGCTGAAACCTGTGTTACTGCATCATTCAGAGTTGTGATCTTACTAGACTTTGAATGAAGCTGGAGATAATTTATCTGAACATCCAAATACCTCTAAAAACAGGGGATGTGATCTCACTGCTTTGATATGCTTAGCTTGGTGGAGCACTCTTACTGCTGTTAAAAGTTGCTAAAAGTGCATTAGATTACTAGTTACACATCTCAGTTTTCAGCATTTCTAAACTTAGTCAATAGTCCTTTTGAAATGGCTCAAAACATTTGTTTTCTTAACTTGGAGGTGTCCTAGGTTTTTTTATATGCCAAAAAGCCAAGGAAAAACTACATTTATTCTCCTACAAAGATTTTTTTGCAGCAAATGTGGCATCTATTCTTTATACAGTGGAGTGGGCACGGCTTAAAGATGCAGAAAGCTTAGAATGCATGCAGTGGTGTCTGGGATTGCTTTGCCTGCTTGTTTTTAAGTAGGTTAATAAGATGGGTTTGGCAAAAAAAAACCTGGAATGTGGAAAACCAAAATTATTTAACAACAAAGGAGAGAGAGCTAGTAACTATGCATTGCCCTAATCAACTTTAGTTTAATGGAAAGCAGTTCCAGCTTCTTGAGTGCTGGCTCATTCTGCAAGCTGTCTTCAATATTTTGACGTAAATTTAGACAACTGAAAATTAAGTTCAATAGTTTGAATTCTTGGAGACTTCTGAAAGAACTGAGAGAAAGATACGGGTTACAACATGGAGCATTCATCCAGGCTCTAGCGCAGTTGTTAAAGACAACTGTTTCTTAACACAAAACAATCTCTTGGAGAAGTTAGCTCCTGGATTCTCTGTGATGGGAGTTGATAATTAGATTGTTCTTAAAAGCCCTCTTGCTTTTATTGGTAAACCCTGGTATTATCTATAATTAAGATTAAGGATAAGGATATAATTAGGATTAAGGAGCAGACTGGCTTTAAAAAGCCCTTTAATATATTTTTTTAATCTTCTGCATGATTATTAAGTACAACTTATTTTGTCTCTTCCTTCACTTCCAAGAAATTCTGGAGGATTTAAACACTCTTCAATTTCTGCCATGGCTAATCTTGAAATCTTTGCAAATATCATTAAACCTTTGTGTTAGTATAATGACCTGGATTTCTCTTATCAGGTTCTGCTGTAGACTGGTGGGCCCTTGGAGTCTGTCTGTTTGAGTTCCTAACTGGAATTCCACCTTTTAATGATGAAACACCAGCACAAGTCTTCCAAAATATTTTGAAAAGAGGTAATCTGTTTCAGTAATTGGGGGAAGTATGTATTTCCAACATTTGTTTTATGGTTTGAGTTACTGACTCATCTGCATCTTTGCCTGTAGATATTCCCTGGCCTGAGGGTGAAGAAAAGCTGTCTGATAACGCCCAAAATGCAATAGATATTCTTCTAACAATTGACAGTACTAAGAGAGCTGGACTGAAGGGTTAGTATTAAAATTCTCTTGTTCTTTGCAACTAATTAAAAAATTCGAAGTGGTGATATCCTCCTCCTGAAACTTAGACTAAAACTTTAACGCCTATTTAGGTTCCATGTTAAGTGTTCTGGCACTGTACAAGTTGTGGTATTTTCTGTATTTCTTGTGGGATTTTGCACTTTTGAATGAGGAAATTTTGGGGGGGCTGTGGTGGTTTTTTTATTGAACTTTTGTTTTGCTTTAATGCTGTTTTGCTATGGATGTTTAGTGTTTGACATCTGACATACCAAAGTTCACTCTTATCTAACTTGGTAACAGGTATTTGGGGTTGTTGACCTATCTGATTTTAGGAACCTTGATTAAAAGCCTATCCTTTGGGAGAGAAGCCTCCTACAAAAGTTAATTCAAAGGAGCTTTTTCTTAGGAATCAGCCTGTCTTTACTGAATGTATAGGGGAACACAAGAGTTAGACAATATATACTATACAAAGTCTATTTAATTTTTTTCCATTGTACAAGGACTTTAAACACTTGCTGTTGTAACAGCGACTATATCTTATAAAAAAAAATTATATCATGAAGGAAGCTTAGAATGAGATGTTTTGGAAAAAGAGGAAGAAATCTTATGAGAAAACTGCCCAAGAAATCACTAGAGAAGGAAATTATTATGGAAATGCTTACTCATAAAGAGACTAAAGGCTAGAAGCTGAAACCAGGCCAATTCAAATTAGAGAAGGCACCCGGTTATAAATGAAGAACATGATGATAACAGGGAATTCTGTGGCTCTAATGTCTCTCAAAAAACATTTAATGTCTTAATTTGAAGATGTTTTAGTTAAACACAAGTTATTGTCTTTATTCCTGGATAATAGGGGGAAATCTGGTTGCCTATCATGCATAGAAATTTAAACTGGATGACATAATGGTTTCTTCCAATCTGAAGTTCCTGGAAATTCATTCTTTGTCAGGACCTTTAATGGTATCTGATCTCTTTATCCAATTTATAGGCAGCTTTCAGGACAACCATTAAGTTTTCTTCCTTGTAATTGAGTTTCCATCACTGTCATCTTTTCCCCCCTCCCCAACACACATGCTCCCCCCCTCTCTGTTTCCCCAGCATGAAGCCTAACTTACTGAGAAATCCCAGTTATGTCATGACCTTGTGCTGTGCTTCTATGAACTCAGTCTTTCCAGATAAGAGAAGCTTTAAAGCAGCATTTGGCAGAGAACACTGGTATCCAAAGTCTGGGTTTGTCTTTTCCCCCTTCTTCAAGGACGTGGGCAGGAGCTGACTGCCAGCTATGGTACACATCAATACTTCCTTGGAAAAGACAATGAAGTCTGCTCACCTTTTCAGCTGAAGACAGCTTTCAGTATGTGAGAACTTTAAGAGCAGAACTACATAGAGTTCTGAGATAGTAGATCTGTGCAGTGTCCTGCTGTATGTATAGTTGCTGAAGCTATTAGAAGGATTTGGAAGACTAACCCTCTGATTTATTGCCTTTTATCTAAAATAAACTTTAATATTGTGTTATACTATTTGATCCTGAAATCTAGAAATAATAAACAAGTGTTAATGTCTTACCACAGGCTTTTAGCTGATAGATTTTAAGAATTAAAATTTGTAGTGAGTGTTTGTCGCAGTCGAACTTCCACCTCCTCCTAAATGTCTTTTTTTTTTTTTTAAACCACCTGTCCTTTTTTTTCTACTTGCTTTTGATTTTTGTGGTGCAGGTGATTAAAAACATGGGTTTGTATCCCATTTGGCTGAAAAGGTGCTTTCTTGGATTGAATCAAAGTAGCAAAGTCACTATCAGCAGGGAGTGGTGTTTCCAGGTTATGCAAAAGACGTATCAGATCCTGCGTGCCAGGAAGTCGCCTTCTGGTCAGAATGGACAGGATAGGGGAATTCTCCTTGAGTCAGAAAGTCTTGCAGCTTGGTTAGCTATCCCACCTTCAGGCTGGGAAAGGGGAATCTGATAATCTGTGGTAACTTCACCGTAAGGGTGTTTAGACTTGTGTCTGGTGGTAGGCCAAAGGGGACTGTACGAAGCAGAGGAGGACTGCTGCATGAGCTAGCAAAAGGCAGGTGGCCTGGAGTGGAGAAGGGTAGGAGTGACTCCCACATGTCTACTCGGCACAGAACTTTGGCAAAATTAGAAACAGACTTTGAAGTGATGCTTAAATGTCTGTGGTGCCCTATCATGAGAAATGCCCCTAGGGCACCTCTGATCCAGTATGTGTGCTGTGTAGAATAGGTTCTCCAGCTAGGGGAAGACAATAGTTTGATCCCACTGAGGTTGGGAGTAATCAAAACCCAACTGCTATTTGCGCTTCTGTGAATTTCCAAAACAGCAAAATAGAGCAAATCTACTGACAGCTATGCATCAAGGGAACAAAGTGACTATGGGGCTTGGACAAAAGGAAGTTTATAATGCTTATATGAACTTCTGTTTCAGAACTGAAACATCACCCCCTTTTTCATGGTGTGGACTGGGATAATCTACAGAATCAAACTATGCCGTTTATACCTCAGCCGGATGATGAAACTGATACCTACTACTTTGAAGCTAGGAATAATGCTCAGCACCTGACTGTGTCTGGATTTAGCTTATAGCATCAACATAAGTGAACTTTCTCCATGTTTTTGCACACGTACAGGTTGTCCTATAACACTAGTTTGGTCTTAAGTAAGTTTCCTTGCCAAATTTAGAGTGTGTTTTATGTTATCAGTCTTTTTATTATTATATCCTTTATTCTGAAGTGAAACTACTGTACAAAACTTAGCTGGTATCAAGTGCTTCCATGCTACTTTTTATCTCACTTACTGCACCTTACTAAGAGGCCAGAGTGTTGTGTTTCTTGGAGCTAATAACACTTGGCAATGATCGGGCTTTTTTTAATAGCAATGAATAAATCCAGTTAGGAGGTGTGAAGTTGTTTCCCAGGTAAACATAATAGGGAAAGGACATAAATGCATGCTACTTGTATCTAATTATAACTTACCTATTGGTTGTTCAGTGTAACAGCAGTCTTACTTGGGAGTATTCCTTTCTGACCAGTTTGAATATATATATCCACCATGCAAAACTGATGTTTTCATTTGAGGTGAAAAATTGAAATCTTAATGCAGCATTGAAACGTCTTACTTCTGTTTATCTTATCCCAAGAAGGGTTAAAAAAGACAGTGTTGTTCAAAGTTAACTCAGCTAAATGTGACATGTGAGGTTGACAGTAGTTCCACCAGTTATTATCCTTTCCTACACAAATGGGGTAGGGACTGGGGCAAGTCTGCGTAAATCGTTGCATTGTAACCACTTACACTGTAGGAAGATGGACTGAACAGCATACATTTTAGCAATTATTTGTTTTAATTAGAAAATGTTGAGTATATGTGTTTATCATCTAACATGAGTGAACACATGAAACAAAAAATCACCTGAGCGTTAGCTAACAAGTGAAGTATTATTCATACTGAAGCTGCTATATATTAAAGACTATAATGCATTGCAAATTAACAGACTGTTGTTCTGTAAACTCACAACCAGATCTTAGATTTTACTAGAACTTAAGTTACAAGTGTATATTCAGTATTATAAATCCTAATTAGGGGGAAGTGTATTTAAATCTGTTTTCAAATGCAACACAAAACTTGCATCTGCTAGGTTTTAGAGGTTTATTAGTAGGTAATTCTGTTTAAATTATCTTCAATATTTTTCTTGCATAGGTATCTTAGCTGACTTACTGAAGATTTTTATTTTTCAGGTTTGTACTTGCTAGATAAAGATCAATTGTGCTAGATGGTGGTGCCAGCCAGTGGCCACATGCCAGAAGCCAAGCATTTTGCTAGCGATTTTTGCCAAGTGGCTTTTGAGTCTCATGAACTGACCCTCCTTGCAGGGGGAGTGAGTTGTCCCTTCATTGCCCTGCTTCCTGGAAGACAAGATTTATTGATGGAATTCTGAGCAAACAGCGTCTGCTAGGCTTCCTGCTGTCCCCTCAGGTAGCTGGGAAAGGAATGGGAATGGTGGAGAAAAAGGGTTTCCTAGGACCAAAAGAGAGCTAATTCTTAACAGCTCAGAATGACAAATCCCAGCTCTAGGTGTGATAACTCACACAATGAAACAGAATCTTGGCAAGTGGCAAAACATACAGCGACTCTCACTCCCTTTGCTAAGAAATTCAGTTTCAGAAAACTTCTAAATTGTTGAATCTCACCAAAATTAATGTTACATGAAAAAGGTGCAAGCAATCAAATGTAATACGTTACCAAAGCAGTATCCATAGACAACATTCTCTGAATATGATAGAAGTTCTTTAGCGTTTTTCCTGTGAATAGTTAGAATATATAAACTGGGGGAGGAGGAATACCTTAATTTAAGTAATCACTGGTATTTTGTGCAATTTATTCTTCCATTTCTAGTAATCTAGTTTAAGAAAACTAGTCTTACGAGAATGAATCTCAGTTTCATACTGAGGAAAATACTCCAAAAATGTGTTAGGAAATAACGTAAACTGAACACCACAAACAGCTCTTTGTCTTCAGTACTTCACAAATGGTTACAACCTGTTCCCATTTTGTATAATACATTCCCTTCAAGGCAGAAAAAATTAGTTACAGTGGTATAACATGTAAGATTATAACATTTAAAGGTAACCTCTAACCCCTTGAAATAATTCCTAATCAGCTGCAAGGGTCAAGTAAGCTTCTGTCTAAACTTTTTCTTGACCATTCACAATGAACTACAGAACTGCTTAAAAGTCTTTTAGCTAATCTAATGCTAGCGCATATAGAGCTAGAGATGATAGTATACCAAAACATTAGGCATAAAGAATCTTGTTAACTTACTGTTTTGTTCTTATAAAAACCTCAAACCTTATAAAAACCTTATTCTAAAAGAAAATTATGGTTCTTCTACTATAGTTTTATAATGCAATATAAAAACAAATTCTTTAGAATAAATAGGCCAACTGACAAATCAGAATGTTTAATGTAAAAAGTTATTACTACACTGCTGTCTAGAACTGTTAAATTCTGCACAGTTAGCACTGAAACCTTGCAATACCCCATTCTCTTCAGTATCTTGCATTTATCCTGATCATAGCAAACATGGAGTAGAATTTAACAAGTTGATGGCTGGGGTTTGTAGTGTGGTTTTGTTTGTTGTGTTCTTTTTTTTTTGTTGTTGTTGTTAAAAAGGTGAATCCTAGCTTTATTCTTCAATATGGAATTCCTTGTCAACTCTTAATCCCATTGTTTTTGCCCCACTTATTGCTTGACTTGAAATACTACAGGGAAAAGTACAAAAAGCTATAATGTAGTAGCTGAAAGAGATTTCAAGTTGTTTTCTCATTAGTAATCAACTACAAATATTGGTGTAAGCTGGCAAAATTTTCTGGTCCTTAGAAGCTGTGGAATACCACTTGGCAAGTACTCCAGCTGTTACATGGTGTTTCTTGAAGGCCTAAACTTCTTTATGTGCATAACCTACATATAAGCTCACTAGCTTCCAGGTTATCTTGGGAGACAGTTTATTTACTGTTAGCTGGACAGAAGTGTGCTAAAAACTGTAGAGATCAGTAATTGTCACACTTACAGTTGTCCAAGACTGCTATTTCTATATTACTACCAGTAACTTGCGTTAGGCTCACCTATATGCTGTGCAATGTTTGGAGGCCAAGATACTGAAATGCTGCCATGTGTTCTTGAGCTAGTTGGTTCCAGTTTTGGCATGATCAGGTTTACCTATGGTTACTCTTACAGTAAAATGCATTCTTTTCCTCTCTACTACGTTCTCAAAAAATTTACTTTGCACACTTTTGTGTAAATATATAAAATAAAATACTACAGTCTTGCTGTTCCTTGGTTCTGCATTTTTTTGTCTTTAAACTGTCTTACACTTTTGACCCTGCTGGGGGGTGGGTTAGAAGTGGATTTTTACACAGAGAAACCCTGACTGTTTCCTCCTACCCCAGCAAAGACAGTGATTATAAGTATGGAGATACCCAACACTTTCTAATACAGGTGTGTATGCCCTGCAGTTCATAACTTGCTAACCCCCTCCTGCAATCTTTATTACAAGCTACATTTGTATTTCATGGCAGGGGAGCAAGGAGTCCTTGGATGTTCTGTAACTCCTGCTGGGAGTCTGCTCCTCTGTAGTAACTAGAATGAGTCAAAGCCAGAAAGTGGCTCCATCTCCATTGGCACTTACTGTGCTGCCACAGGACCAGAGCAGGAGAGAAAGAGAGGGCTCTGAGGACAGAACAGCTGGCCCCCCTGCCCCCCACTTATACCTGGCTCTGTTCTGGTTCCCTCAACTGAATGCCTATTAGTAGGTGGAATGTCTTCCACCTGGTTTCACCCAGAGCAAACCTATGCTTTTTAGATGAAGTTTGATTCACTGCAGGAAACTAGCTGGACACTTGATTCAAAAGTCCTGTTTTCAGTGCTATGCAGAACTGTTTTGACTGCCAGCCCTCCTGAGGAGAGCACCAGCTAGAACACCATACCCCAGTTCTGAGCTCCAGTGATCTGCTTCTCCACTTTCTCCAAGTTAAAGCTGTCTCTTTTTGTATGTGGGCAAATTATAAAAAATAAATCATTTTTTCTTACCTTAAAATACCAGCTAACTAGAAATCTGTTCAAGTTTTGGTGAGTTTGAGATACCCCTAGCAGCTGAGGCCCAGTTATGAGTTACAAGTAAATGGTTATAAAAGCGATGTTGTTTTGTATTACAACTTCAAGATTGAGACTGCTTCTTCATGATGTAGCCAGCAGGCTTTTGTGTGCAGCCAAAGCATCCGATGTACAGCATTGACTAAACATTAAGAAAGTTCAAGATAAAATACAAAATATTAAGGGATTGATTTATTGAAACATGAATAAATAACATTTATTTCAGTGGGAAGTTAACAGTTAAGTACCATCTCTAAAAGCTAGATGCCTACATGTAACATGGTTATGACCCGAGGGAAGAGGCACTCCAGGGCACTTCGTCTTGTCAGAAGACATGCTGCTTCAGGATTTTTTTTTGTTTTAAAGTGACCTTCAAGCTAGAGTATCCTTCAGCTATAATCATTTCTATCATTTTATGATAAGAAGTCAATCATTATAGGAACTTTAAGTTACAGGCACAATGGCTTCAGGTCACAGCAGAACTTCCCTTCCAGCATAAGCTTTGTTCAAACCTGAATTTTCAGTACATCTCATACCAAAACTCATCTCTGGCATGTGAAACCATCTGATTGTTACAGCAGTCTTCAAAAAGTTTCTGATCATTTTATTTTTTAATTCAGCTTTACAATAAGAAAATCAGAAGAGGGGGAAATGTAACTCCTAAAAAAACCCCACAGTTAACTAAAAACAAGATTAAAATTGCCCTGGTAAAACAAACGTTAAATTCTGTGATTACATTTTTATACAGTATAGCTTGTATGAAAAATGTTTTCCAAACTAGAAAAGATTTTCAGGAAGGACAAAAAATAATTTTCCTCAAAAATTATTTGTAATATGTAGTCCAGGTGGAGAATGAAAGCACATCAATAATATGGTGAAATTTCTGAAGTCTCAGATCTTAAACACGAGTTATGTTATGATGTAATTCTTTATAGCAAATGAATGTCTTAGTTTTCTGTCAAATCTAATTTTAGTGCATGTCCCTTTTCCAGAGATTTAGACAACTTATATATTAATTTATTTTAAAATTAAGTGTAAAGCATGCTTTAATCAAGCAAACTTCACAAAGTTGTAAGTCTATCTATCTGTATATTTATTGGTTAATAAACCCCCTGTGAAAGAAACAAAAAGAATCAGGAACAAAATTAGCTGAAAAGTTTTGTTTTGAAAGGAAGTAGAAGGATAAGAAAGAAATACCAGAACTGATATCTTTCATAATGTGACTTGGGAAAAGTCCACAATAGATTAGGGCTGGATTAAATCTTTTTTTAATTTGACATAAACTGACAACAGAAAACTTACAGTGCACTGAGCTTTTTAAAATCTTAGAGATACACTTACAGAGCTAGCTTTCATCTCATTTTAAAGCACCTTGTGCCTAAACTATGTATTTTAGTTAAAACAAGCTGTTGTCAACAAGAATACTATTATCAAAGTTAAAAATATAAAGTGCAGCCTCTTTAGATGGGTCTCTTGTACCACAAGCTGTTTCCAAGCTTATATTTGACAGTCCCTCTGTTATTAATGGCTCTAACTTTCAAGACATGTATCAATTCCCAAATCTCCTTTACAATCTTAAAGGATAAGTGAAGGATTCAACTTCATTTCTGACCAATTTATATGGAAATTTGCCCCACACTTGTTTAGCAGCAAAAGTAACCACTTGAATTCCTCAGAGCTATATTATATTTTTCCAACAGCTTACAATGTATTGAATTCATACTTTGTTAGTGCTTTCATCTGATAATATGAATCCCTGTGGAAAAACAGGCAGGGATGTTGTGATTGTAAAATTATTTCTATATTAAAGTGACAGTTTTAGATATTTTTCACTTATTCTTTTACAAAGATGATATTCTCTTCATCATCTGACATCAGCAAGACCAGTAATTACTGAAGGTCCATCCACAAGCACATTCCAAAATAATCAACGTTCATATGGTTTTGAGGATGGAATTATTAAACGTATTTTATTTGTAACCTAGGAGCTGTGAATCATTCAAGTTTCAATAATGTTAGTCCTTAAATGTTTAGCTCAAAGGTAGTACAAAATATTACTATAACAGAAGGAACATCATCCCAGATTCTGAGATTCTATGAGAATTCAGAATTCCTTCGCTTTCCAGGGCCATCTTCTCCTACCAGTCTTTAAGCGAAGTCATGAATTCTCAGTTCAGTTTTCTGGAAGAGGAACCAAATATATTAGTTTAATGTACCTTCACATATGAGATGATTTTTCCTTTGTCTAAATAAACAAATCAATTAAGGTTACACACGAATGATTTCCAATCCATTAAAATACAACACTGCTTCAAGATACCTGAAAATTTGCCCTCTTAAGTTACAAAACAATCTGCACGTTTACTAAACTGGCACAACTTACACCGAGGAGTACAAAATACCACTAAGAATTCTGAACTGCAGATGAAATTCCTCAGAACAGTCCCTGACCACATCAGTCAGTGGTTTGCTGGCTCACAGCAGAGCAATACTTATCAGCTGCGACTCCAGAAAACGTGCAATCGGAACGTTCTAAAATTGTAAGCTGGATCTAAACAAGTCTCAATCATTATTAAAAATATATTTCTATCTGTGATCTGGTTTTAGAGCCCTTAGGATTCAGGTTTACAAGCTTTCTTCAGTGAAGGCTCCAATGAGAGTACCCAGATTGTCAGCATTAAGTTCCCTATAAAGGAATGAGACAGGTTAAGAGGCTCAGAAGACAACCTAAACCAGCCAGAACGCTGTACAGTAGGGTGCTAAGAGTGAGCTGAGCTACCCCTTCCCAGGGGTATGAGCTGAACACAAAGCTGTTAGCTACAGAAGGCCTTCTCTCCACCAGGTCCATGGAATTTGCTCCACTGTGCAAAAGAGTTCAGGAGTCTTGGCTTCACAGCTTCATGATGAGAAAACCTCACACAGTAGCACAGACTCCTGGTTTCTGCTCCAGGACAGTTCATGTATTTTAAAACCAAAAGTACATAAATATGGTCAATATATGCACTGTGTACAGCTGTTGCCTAAAAGCTTACACACTTTAACAGAGAGTACAAGCTGAAACTGGCAATGGGACAACCAGAGAAGGACTCTTGTTTTGCAATTCCATTTTCTCTCTGAGTGTACTTGATCAACTTCCTACCCATCGCTAAAAGAGATGGAACTCTGGATGGAAAGGTGATGCAGAAGCAGACAGTCCTTAAATTCTGGCTACGGATAGATTTCTTCAGAAACAGAGAGGAAAGCTGAAGAACACAGAAATTTCTTTAGTTGTTTCTGTTCTTGACGTTCATCTCATCTTAATACAATCCATGAATGAGTAAACAAAACAAGGACTATCTGGGGCTACGCCATCTCTGTGTTTCACAGACACACTGATATTACTGTTAGTAGACCAGTGTCTATCTGTGTGCCAGAAATCAAAAAGTCCTGGTGTCCAGAACTCAAAAAGAATGTTGATAAACTGTGGAGCATCTGGGAAAGAGCCACCAGAACCACCCCAAGACTGGAAAACAACTTTAAAATGAGATTCCAGTTGCTCCATCTGTTTTGTTCAAGCAAGAGATTAAGAAATGACCTGGTGATAGCAATAAAGTACCCATGGAAAACACATCATGGGCTCTTTGTCAAGTAGATAAAGATCTAGGAAAATCCAATGGATGAAAGCTGAGCTAAACAAACCCAAACTAAAAGTAATGTACCATTTGTTTATTCATTTAAGCTTTGAATCATTAAAACAATATATTAGAAAAATTGCTAGAAGGGGCGCTTTTCTAAAAACTGATTTCTGACTGAACCTGTGAATTAATTGAGGGTGCTACAGAGGTCAGAACAGATGATCAAAAAAGGTTAACACAAACAGCATACTGTTCAGAGAGAGAGAGAGAGAGAGAGAGAGACAACATGGCCATTCGAGAGCTATTAGCTAAACAACACTAAAGTTCACCCACTTGTGTATGCTCTCTGAAATATTTATCCTGCATCACGCTTCATGGATTTAACTTAAATTGCCACACAAAAGGCATACCACATGCAAAGTCCAATTAACCAATACTTTCTTATGCTGAGAAATTTTCAAGGCAAAGAAAACTATACATGTCTCTTCCTAGAATTCCCAGCTAATGGAAAGCACTCCTACTAGCTTCCAGAATTTCTTGTTGCGCATTTGGCTTCAGTTCTTGGGACTGAAACACACACCTTCCTATCAAAACCACACCAAGGACTCTACTGTACAATCTGCTTTAGCCTGGTATCTTCAGAGCTATGAGTCACTGATATATGCAATGGAACGTTAAGCAAGACATGTCTTGAAACAAAGAACTCAAGGAAACAGGATTTATCAAAGCAATTGTTATCAAGCTCCCCATTTTGATACTGACCTGATGTTTCAGATACACTCTCAAAGCCTTATTGAGAGCATATCCTTGCATTCTTCTTACGCATGAAGGCAGTATTTAATGTCCTGTCTAAATAACACGATATACTACATATTGGTTTAAACACAAGAAATGCAGTATATATGCCCTATTAAATGCACATCTTTACCTTCGCTTTCTTTGAAGATACACATGTACCAACCACTGGGCAATAAATGGCCATACAATTGCAAAAGCTAAAATACCAGGAGAAATTTCAAAGGGCCACCATGATGGTTTCTAAGGAAAACGGAAAAAAAATTTAGTCAGCAATCTGAATGGACATATTGAATACCACACGTATACTTTTCAATCACTTAAAATGCTGCAGTATTAAAGTAGAAAATACTAGTAAGACCAGAAAAAAAGATTAATGTACCAAATAACTTTTTCAGACACAGATTATTTTTTATGTCCTAGTCAAGGGAGAGACAACATGAAAAGCACATACTAAGAGCTAGATATAAAATATTAATCTCCTTTTTTTCACCATTCACACTGCTTTTTGCAAATAGAAAAAACAGTATTTTACCTTGACAGAGGAGGCGGGCTGATGATTTGACTGTAGTGTTGCAGATTTTGCCTTTAAATACAAACAAAAGCTGGTAAGTATAAAAAAAGAAACGGCAATTAAAATTTTTCTGCTTCACAAAATGAGAATATGAAGTTTTTCATCTTGTGAAGGCTTTGCAATCTCTGTATGTGACAGTTTAAGGAACAGAACTGCCCCCAGGCAACACCCCTTTCACCACTTAGCTTCCAACTTACCTCCCATGTTTCCATTACTCTTTATAGCATTTTTATCACATCTCTGTGTGTTAAAAAATGAATCAGTGTCACTTACTGGACCTCTTTACAGTTTTTCAAGGCCCCCTGCCCAACTTGTCATCACAACTTCCTCAACTCTGGTCCAGTCCCAGCAGTTGCAACCCAGAGTAGAAATCCCAGCAGCTTAATTTGCGTGATTACATGTTTCAACACTAGTCTACACAAAGGCAAAAAGCACTGTTTTAGTCTGCCTATAGGTACAGGCATGTCTAACAGCATAAAGGAAAGAGAATACTCTGTTCCAAATCTTCCAGGCAATCCAGAAGATGAGAAGTACCAGAAACTTTTCAAGATTATTCCCATACGCTATTGTGGTGCTTCCACAAAAACAAAGCAGTCAGTTTTCTAGGTCTTTCTTAATTTATGTAAGTGTGAAACAGAAGCTTCTGTTTCTCTTTAAGTGAGGGTATCAAGCACAGCATGAACTGCTGGGAAAGAATCTTTTACTATTTCTTATATTGCTCAGGCAAAAAAAGAAAATCAATCTGTATCCAAACATCAGATTCTTGAATAGCTGTGATGGAGCGAAATCATGGTTTTAATAAATCCTTTTCCCTGGCTGCCTTAGATTTGGAGTTTGTGCATCCCGTAAGATACTGCTTGTACAGCTCTCTCATTCTCAGGTAGATCAAAACATATCAGCAAGTCAAACAAAACCAAACATTTTTAGGTTGCTGGTTCAACTTTATTCACAGCATATTCTATTCTCCCGAATATACAGTATTTCCATTGAAACAGAAGGAAAAAGAAACAGTACCTCAATAAATATCTACACTTGCTTAAGATTTCTTTTGCCTATCTTGTATACATGATGTGAAATTCCAAGGAAGCTGGATTACTTCATGGGGAAAGAATGCTATGAAGAATCAGTCTTCTGCTAACTGAAAAACGGAATGAGAAGTTCTGCCTGCAAACATTTACCAGTCTGGAAGATTAAGATAATTTCTCACTTCCTTTGAAAATGCTCTGAGATCTACTGATGAAGAAATTATCTGGGATTGTGTATTACTAACATTAACTATGGAATCTCTATATAGCGACTGTGCAATGTGTATTAATAACTATGGCTAAGATTAGTCTGATCAGATATCAGTAAAATAATATATGGGTAATTTCTAGGTCAAAATGCATGTTTTTGCTCACATGTACAAAAGTCCTGAACTGTGTTCCTGAGAGTAGGTATCAATAAGAAATTTTAAGTTGGAATAAACTACAGAATATAACTGAAATGTCTTTACAGTTTAAGAAAATGTTGTCTGAAATTTTAATCTGAAAAAGCATAAAAATATCCAAGGAAATTTAATAAAAAGTAATCAAATAATTTCAATGACTAATACCTGTGATGCTGTAACCGCTTCCAGCATATGCAACCTCTGAAGGACATTCTGCATGTCTTCTTGCAACCGCATCAGCACTACTGCAATCTGTTCATTGAGGCTACCCCTGGGTCCTCTGTCTGATCCCCAGCGCTCTCCGTCCCCTCCACTACCCATCTGTCCACCTTGTGAACCATCTTCTAGAGGCTGAAGTCTATGCCCTATGTTGAGGAAGAAAAAATAGATACATAAAACACAGAAAGGGCTACCAACTCTGTTGAAAATGCTTGATTTTAACAGTTCAGTTTTCTCCCTGTCGAACTGAGTGTGGTATTCCTAACCACAGGTTATATTCAGACAGTTCAAAAGCACTGGGAGGTTACTGCAACATCATTTGAGATGCTTCCCTACAGCCTAAGCGTGACAGTATCATTCAAGGTCCCAGAGCTGCATAGCAAAAAATTACTAATTCACATCCAGTCAAGTTCAGCAGTAAATTCTGCCCTAGCGAAAAGAAAGTAAGATCTGTTTTATTATCAAGGGTAGGAGTGTTTTAAGTTTGGCACAGTCTCTAGCTAGAAAACAAAGAACACTGGAATAGAGTGATGAGAAAAGATAATTGTTTGAAACCTACAATACTCCTTTAAACTATATACAGCTGGACTATCATGTTTCCGCCTGCAAGTAGCAAACCTAAGTAAAACAACAAAAGAGAGAAGGGGAGATGGTTAAACTATAATATGTTCTATCCAAATAAATGTTATATTTGGATTTTCTTTTTAATTTTTGCATCTGATCACATGTAAGTGCCATACAAAAAGGCATGCTATATATAAATAAAATACTTTCTGGCTTTTTTTTTTTTAGTACAAGAAAAATAAACTTTATCCTTGACTTTACAGATCATACCACTGGAATATGGTGCTGCTCACCATATTAGAAGTATTACAGAATTAAAAAGAGCAGAGGTCCAACATAAATTGAACATCTGGACTATTACATGATTAAGAACGAGTAAGTTTTAAGAATCATAACAGATAATATCAGAATCACTCAAAGGTGTGGCTAACACTCCAATTATATAGAAAACAATGCGTCACTTTCCAAGATGTTCCATGGTTTTAAATAAGACACCATAGAGGTATAAATGCATATGCATTTAAAAATAAACATGTAACTTGTAAAGAAACTCTTCTCATGCATAGACAAGTTTTGAAGATTACATTTCTAAAAAGACAGGTGCCATAAAACAGCAGCTGGAGTTTAAGGTAAGCCAAAACAGAAAAAGCCAATATGCTTATACAAGATCGCCGTAGCACACAGCAAATAAATACTCTGAAGACAAAACTGATTGCTACCCACTGTAATTAGGATTTTGTTATCTATTTTTATTGTGAAGGACAGAAGCACTATACCGCATGACTATCTTACTGGACAATGTTGACAAGTGCTTCTCAGGCACCAGTAACTTATGGCAATTAGGAGAGTGGGGAAAACGAAAGCAGCGTGCACAGTACCTCTCCCTCTTCTGACACTGTAGAAATCTGCTTTTTCTCCACCTTTCTTCTCTTTGTGAGGGCCCCCATTACTGGCTTTGCCATCTTCTCCTCCACATTTGACTTCGCCTTGTGCTTGAGCTGTTCCCTCTACAGTATCTCCAGGTTGGAGATTCTCGTAAGTCATGCAAGCGTGCCTTGGAAAATCCGTATTTTCTAACAGAAGACTGTGATCTACATCCAAGAAATGGGACGAATGCTTTAAAGATCCTTTAGCTGATGTGATGATCTCCAAGGGCTACAAATCAACATTAGCAAGTAATTAAATTTCTGTAACACATGACAGTTAACCAATAAAAAGAAAGAACATCATCTCTACTTTCACTTTAAGAAAATAGTTTGCCCGGAATTAAGAATTTTCTTTTAACAGGAGCAGTTGTTTTCCTGTAGAATGCGCTTACTATTGTCTAAATGTCCTTTTCAGATTGAAAAGGCATTTGAGGCAAATATTCTCAAAACAGTGATACCACTTGAAATTACTTTAGACATTTCTAACATGCAGTAATACTCAGTAATCACTAAAATAGAACATTAAGATCTGAAAACGTTCGGTTTTCCCTTGTAAAATTGGCTTTGCTTCCTAGACAGTGAAGTAGTATCCTAACTTGGATTCATGAGCCACACTGTCAAAAGTCACGTGCTATTAGCAACCTTGAGTAGGCACTGTTTACACTCACAGCAAAGAGATCACGTTGTTTATTATCAACCTGTTCAAAACAGCTTGGCTGCAACCTGTACCTCTCACGAAACAAAAGAAAGGCATAGTATTCTATCAACATCTCACTCAAAATTGGTGGTATTATAGGACAATATTAAAAATGGAGGACATGTGCACTGATCAGGTCACAATTACATGTTCTGCAACAGGACTGCCCTAAGGTGGTTCATGCAACCCTTTGTTCAGTGCAAGGACAAGCACTTGCACAAGTATATGCTGAAGCAGACTGGGGACCTCAGCTAGCTGAAAAATAACTCCATGAAAAAGCCAAAATAACCAAAAGAAGGGGCAAAGAAATGGAAACTGCTGCCAAAATCCCATTTGTCAAATAGCAGTTCATAAACCTGTATCATCAGAACTGAGGGACAGAGTGTTTGCTACATCTTTTCCAATAAAAAGCTGTATTTAATTATTTAAATGAACCTCTTCTAGTTTGAATTGATTCATCTGTAGTTCTACTTGTGTCTTTATTTACACATACCTGAACAGTCATTATTTTGTTCAGAACTAGAACTTTTCTCATGCAGGTTGGGAAATTCTGACAAATTATCCACCCACTTCAATTAAAGAATCTCAAACAAGCTCAAACAATACACAAGATGATTGGGAAATCACCTAGATAAGACAGCTTGCAGCACTTCTACCAAATCACCTTTCCCAACATGCTTCATTACTGGGTAAAATTTTGATTTGCTAAAAGGAATTCTCTAGATCCTCAGGAAACAGCTAGACAAGACAATGATGCAATATTAGAGTGCTTATTGGTCTTTCTGATCCCATGCATCATTCATATATTCCTCCCCAGAATCGGGAAACTAGGCATTTGGGTACAATCTACAAAGTTCACACTTAAACTGGACCTCTGAAGGAGGACCAAGCCAGTAAGCCAACTAAGACTACGGTTAATACAATGAGCAGGAGCAGAAATTCAGTCAAATTAAGCCAGCACGGTTGGTGCCCACCTTTTATATGAAAGTCAGAGATGTACCTCACGGCTGAAGAGAGTATAAAAGAACCCAAAAATCATTGTCAACTCCCACTTCTTTAGACCTAGGCCATTTTCATGCACTGGCCTACAGGCCACTGGCTAAGGCTTACTCTTTATTTATTTTAAGAAACAAATGCAGGATTCATCAGGCCAGAAAAAGAGCACGCAAAAAGCTCATTGTTACAAAGACACTCCCTGCTGCTTAGAGATATGGATTCTGGTCCCTACATATGTTAGGAGACCCTAAATTCATTTGTGGACACAGCCCTTAGTTTCTTTGTACTGTTGTTTTTGATACCTTCCCCTCACATGAATTCTCTGAGCGCAAAAATTTCCAAGTAACCAAGTTGTAAAAGACTGACAATAAAAAGAACAAAAAACAATAGTCCAAACAGGAGAAAGGTATGCATGAGTTATTTCATTCACTTCTGCGTGTCCAGGTTCATCTGGCAGATAGCAACCTATTTAAAAATAAGCATACTAGTTTTAAAATACACCTAGGAATACTAAGCCCCTACCTCTTCTAGTCCAAGTTGCTCCATAGAGTCACAATAAACTTCACTGTCTGAATCACTGGTTAAGTGCTGAGTTGCTGAGACCTCTTCAGTATTCTCTTCATTTGCACCTGTATGGAAAGGAGAGATGCACAGATGCTTTGTAAATGTGAGTCAATCCTGGCAAAAAGTAAAGCAATGAGTTAAAGTATCTAGGTGAGCTTCAACTCATGCCCCTTTTATCTATGATTGTCATGCTAAAGTTAGATTCTGAATAAAGAGGTTATATTAATATAGGAATTATACAAAACTTTTACTAACGGGAAAACTATACCTCATATTGGCATTTCTGCATTATAAGTTGATAATTTTTATTTCACCTTGTTCATTCCATTCTCCTTCCTAAGTTCAGTATAAAGCAGTTTTCCCTGAAGTTATCTGTTAATTTTAAAATTATATATTTATACATCAGTTTCAACAAACTGGCATTTATAATATGTTCAACCTTTGTGAAAGACAAGTAAGATACTGGTGATTTTCATTTCACTAGGAATTAGCTTTCGAAGGCAAATAGTATTTGCATAGGTAGTATAATGATTTTAAAAGAAAACAATTGTATTTCTGTGGTTTTGGGCCCCTCTGTCTCTGAATGCATCTCTCTGCAGGAGATCCTAAAAGAAAGCCTTATTTTAAACTGGTATTAAATTTGATTTTTTTTGGAGTATTCTTTCTTCAGGTTTCTACAACTGAAAGACAGCACTGCTAGTCTCTGAATCCCAGGATTAAGCTTTCAAGAAAAGAAATATTTTCCAAGAAAAACATGTGCAAATGAAAATACGGTCTTGCAAGGACAATACCTTGGTGAGCACTGTTATTAGCTATTTCTAGGCTTGGCTCCGTTTTCTTTATTTCTTCCTCCGGGTTCAAGCCATTCAGGGCAGATTTAGTCTGGATGCCATTCTGCATATCTGGGATAAAGCTGTCCTTGTAACAGCCATTAGTAACAATACTTTCCAAATCCTTAGCAGCTGCTGATTCTGGTTTCACATTCTTATAGTCTGTAAAGGAACAAGAAAACCTTGCAAATAGAAAGCTATGCACCTAATAGCTCAAAACATATTTCTTCAAGTAGCTAACTTTCTAGTGGACTGCAAGTATAATGTATCTGCAGAATAAAATATATAAATGCTCCTAGATTCACATTCACAGGGATTGTTCTGTTCTTGTAAAAAGCGTAAATATAAAATTTAATTTGCATAAAAAGCAGATGATATGTGAAACATAAGTAAGCAAATCCAAAGTAGGTCTCTGATAAACTAAGTAATTATCCTAATATCCCTGGAGGAAAAAATCTGTATAGAGTTCTAAATATGTAATTTCATTTGGTTTTCACTTGATGCCGGTATGGACTTGATGCTTTTATGGACCCCCTAAACGAATCTCGCTGAAAGTTCTGTTTTATTTTCCCTGAAGAAAAAAAAGTTATTTTCAATTCTACTGTTACAGCCCATGTAGCCATTCACAGCTCTTACAAACAGCACTGGCAATAAAAACCAAAACAATACAGGGTATAGACTTTTAGCTAGCCTACCGACAGAACTTCCTAGCCAAGTCAAAAATTGTATGGTATAGCTCACAAATTTGTACTAGTTCTAAATCTTACAACCCAGGTTGAGATGCTGCCATTCTTCACACATGCATCCATGTGTATTTGCATCTAATTCTCCTGAAGAGGTACAGCATTCATGATCCTTTGGGATTTTCTGCCACTTAGGTGGCTAAGAATAACTTTGGAACAAACAATGGTCCAAGTGCAGAAAACATACCCTTTCCATTTAGCTGCAGTTCTTTCTCCTCCTCTTCACGAAGCCCTTCTTCTTCTGATTCTGCTCCGCTATCACTACTTTCAGCTTTTCCATTCACAGCCTTTATATTTGGAGTGGAATTCATGACATTACTAAGGTCTAAGAAAAAATTCAGAGAGGAAAAAAAGATTTTATTTTATAAGAAACAAACATACAACCCTCTCCCCCTCAAACTATTAGTCATAGTTCTACAAAAGTATTTCCATATTAGAAGGTGTACCAAATAATGCCAGCTTTATTTCTGTAAGCTCTTCCTTAATTGGTTTAATGTTTCTCTTTTGTGGCTCACCACAGAATGCCTAATTACTGGTGAAGAGATTCTCAATGATTCCGAGGAAGCCTACTGGAAAGAGGCAGCACGCCATTTTCACTACTGAGTCTCTGACCAAGACTATTACCGATATTTACGGTATAGCTGCAGTAACTGCAGCTGCAGATCAGTTTTATCTAGGACTGACGTGGCCATGTTCTCCTAAACCCAGAAGTCAGCGTTTTTACAGACATTCCCTTTTGGGCTGAAATGCTTCAAAATTGCTCTCAATTCAAAGTCAAATTTTGAAACATTTTATTAAATTATGTGAGCAACAGGATTCTGAAGAAGGTAAATACAATATCCCATGCACCTTCTCCTGCAGCAATTTAAGCAGATGCAAAATGTGGTAAGAAGACTCGAGTTTATACAGATCTTTATCTAGCAAAGGGCATATGGAAATAAATTCTCTGATTTCAGTGAAAAAGATGATGAAATAAATGCACTGAGCATTTGTTTGCATGTCTAATTACATAAATATTTTTAAAAAAAAACTTGAAATAGACAAAGTAACTGCTAAATCCTTGTTTTCCACATCTTTGATCACTCCAAGGATCACAAACAATTTACTCTGAGTGTACAAAGAATTGCAAGGTAAAGATCCTTTAAAAATATGGAGATTTTAAGGGACAATTCTACCACCTCCTGTAAAAAAGATATGGTTAAAAACATCCTGATGATCATTTAAGCCTCCTATGTTAGGACAGAGTGATTAAGATACAAAGAGGGGACAATTTCTGCGAGACACTCGCACAGTTTACATGTTGACTCCAGGGCTGAATTCTGTCTGTTTTAATTGTCACCACAGCATTCCATTTGCATAATTTCTACTTTCCCTCGTCAGAACCTTGAAAGATTAATTCTTACATTTAGGCTTAACATTAAAAGCAAAATAATATCCAATTATACTGGAGTTGCCAAACCAGCTCCGCTACTTTCTTTGCTGCATGGTAATTTAGAACTAAGGGTTTTCTGTTTTAGACTTGCAATGAAGAACCTTCCCACATTCCTCTAGTTTCAAAGCTTATCCGTAGTGCTTTAAAAAAAAAAAAAAAAGGCAAAATAACTTAACTTCTTGTATAGAAATAATGAATATGTTAAATATCCTGTTCACCTTAGTTTTACTGCAAGGTAAGGTTTCTGTGGGCACCCTGTGTCAGTGTTTTGGATTGATTTAATCCAACTTTTATCTGAAGATTAAAAAAAATGCTTTTTTATTGTAAAAAGAGAACTGGAAAAGCTATTGTCTGTCTTGTAGATTACAAGAATATAAGGAATCACATGCTCATTTTCTCCTCACTGAAAAATACTTCTTATTTGCAAGGAAATTTGTTTCACAAAAGAAAAATCCCAACATATTCCCAGTTAATTTCTTGTAAACATGTTTCATTTATTGTGAAACCCAATTCTCACGATGTTTTTCTGAGAAGTAGCAGTGTGAGGAGGATAAGGTAGCAGTTAAGTCCTCACAGCATGAGCATTAAGCACAGACACAGCTCCCTTGGCATGGTAAGGCAAGCATCATGCTTCCCTTTGAAACAAAAAGGGAGTGAGGGCACAATCATCTGTGTGTCCTACCCAGTCGTGGGAGTAAACAGGAAAGACAAGACTAGGAGGAACATTTAGCTGTGAAGGAAGGTGAATCAAAACTGTAAACCTCCTCACTCTACCAAAGATATTGTAAAAAGCCCCAGCTATACCATGAGCTTTTTTCTTAAGATTTACTTTTTTTCTTTTTGAAGAGAAGGGAAGGTCTTTGAATATTTTCTCTTCACTTAATTTCAGCAAGGAGATTATTCATTTGGGGAAACTTCTAAGCGATACATCACATATATTTAAATAAAGAGATGGAACTGAGACAAAGTATCAACAGTAACAGATTTACGGTATCATGCCATGGGACACCTAAACAACTGAAATCCATCAGGATCATATTTCTTCCACAAAATCATTCTTAGCAAAAGTGCTCCTAAAGACCATAAAGAGGCACTGCTTTGATGCCGACTCTGAAGAACACAGCATTATACAGAGTTTTGGCCACTTGAAATATCACACTTAATTGTGTACTTTTCCTCAGAACCCTTACGCTGCTATGCTGATCAGGTCCATCCCCAATTGCTTTTACTACACGATAAAATCACAGTTTGTTGCCATCCTCCTTGTTACTCTCAGTATCTGCTAAAAAACCAGCAATGATGACTAATACTAGGGATGATAGGGATAAAGACTAAACAGCCAACAAGTAGTGACTACAGTCCCTGTTGGTAGGTTAATGGCTACTTCCTGAGGAATGTATCTTTTAACATAAATGATAAGAGTCAAGCAACCTTTTAAAACCGTATTTGCTTTGTGCTAATCCCACCCATCCATCCACCCCTTTATTCTTTCTGTTTACACACTTCAACTGCAGGCAAAATGTTAGTAGCTTTTTCTGTTGCCCTCGTTTAGATTACTATAGAATCCCTCTTGGTTTATTATTTTCATCTCACTGCTTAGAACACCAAACTGTGAGATTTGTGACAGAGTTTTCTAAATCAAAGCTGTACTGCTCTGTAGCTGTACCAGGAGTTATATTCTACTGTAAAAGCCTGGATTGTTTTTTTTTAATGCAATATAGTAAGAGCTGTGTAACAGTAACAACATGGAAACAGAAGGAAGAATTTAACAGAAGAAAATGGTGACATGGAGAGGATGTGAAGAACAGACATACAGCCTCTCTACAAGCTTTCACTACATGTTTATCTTCTTTTATCAGCTCTATTAAGAGATTTCCTAAGAGCAAATTTAAATATATTTCTTTAAAGGCAGCACTACAATTCTTCTCAATGACCTGCATAACAGGGCCGAGTTTCTCAAAAATATGTATTTTATTTCTAACTTCCCACATGTTTCAAGACAATATTTGTTACCCAGATGGGAGTCAGGAGCCTAAATAAAAGGAAGAGTAGGGAATATGTGGGCCCTCTCTGGAAGGAAATGGGAGACCTGGTTACCCAGGATATGGCGAAGGCTGAGGTACTCAATGACTTTTTTGCTTCAGTCTTCACCAGCACGTGCTCAAGCCACACTGCCCAAGTCACAGAAGGCAAAGGCAGGGACTGGGAGAACGAAGAAGTGCCCACTGCAGGAGAAGATCAGGTTCGAGACCATCCAAGGAACCTGAAGGTGCACAAGTCCATGGGACTTGATGAAATGCATCCGTGGGTCTTGAGGGAACTGGCAGATGAAGTTGCTAAGCCACTATCCATCATATTTGAGAACTCGTGGCAGTCTGGTGAAGTTCCCACTGACTGGAAAAGGGGAAACATAATCCCCATTTTTAAAAAGGGAAAAAAGGAAGACCCAGGGAACTACAGGCCAGTCAGCCTCACCTCTGTGCCTGGCAAGATCATGGAGCAGATCCTCCTGGAAACTATGCTAAGGCACATGGAAAATAAGGAGGTGATGGGTGACAGCCAACATGGCTTCCCAAATCGTGCCTGACAAATTTAGTGGCCTTCTATGACAGGGTTAGAGAGTTGGTGATAGGAGCAATTGACGTCATCTACCTAGACTTGTGCAAAGCATTTGACACTGCCCCACATGACATCCTTGTCTCTAAAATGGAGAGACATGGATTTGACAGATAGACCACTCAGTGGATAAGGAATTGGCTGGATGGTCGCACTCACAGAGTTGTGGTCAACAGCTTGATGTCCAAGTGGAGACCACTGACGAGTAGCATTCCTCGGGGGTCGGTATTGGGACCGGCACCGTTTAACATCTTAGTTGGCGACATGGACAGTGGGATTGAGTGCACCCTTAAGCAAGTTTGCCAATGACCCCAGCTATGTGGTGCAGTCGACACGCTGGAGGGAAGGGATGCCATCCAGAGGGACCTTGAGAGACTTGAGAGGTGGACCCGTGCGAACCTCACGGTTCAACAAGGCCAAGTGCAAGGTCCTGCACATGGGTTGGGGCAATCCCAAGCACAAACACAGGCTGGGTGGAGAATGGATTGAGAGCAGCCCTGAGGAGAAGGACTTGGGGGTGTTAATGAGAAGCTCAACATGACCCAGCAACATACGTTTGCGGCCCAGAAAGCCAACCGTATCCTGGGCCGCATCAAAAGAAGCGTGACCAGCAGGTTGAGGGAGGTGATTCTCCCCTTCTACTCTGCTCTCATGAGACCCCACCTGGAATACTGCATTCAACTCTGGGGCCCCCAACATAAGAAGGACATGGACCTGTTGGAGCAAGTCCAGAGGAGGGCCACGAAGATGATCAGAGGGGGGCCACGAAGATGATCAGAGGGGGTGGAGCACCTCTCTTATGAAGACAGACTGAGAGAGTTGGGGTTGTTCAGCCTGGAGAGGAGAAGGCTCTGGGGAGACCTTATAGCAGCCTCCCAGTACCTGAAGGGGGCCTACAAGAAACCTGGAGAGGGACTGTTTACAAGGGCATGTAGTGATAGGACGAGGGGTAATGGCTTTAAACTGAAAGAGGGTAGATTTAGATTAGATATAAGGAAGAAATTCTTCACTGTGAGGGTGGTGAGGCACTGAAACAGGTTGCCCAGAGAAGTTGTGGATGCCCCATCCCTGGAAGTGTTCAAGGCCAGGTTGGATGGGGCTTTCAGCAACCTGGTCTAGTGAAAGGTGTCCCTGCCCATGGCAGGGGGGGTGGAACTAGGTGATCTTTAAGGTCCTTTCCAACCCAAACCATTCTATGAAATGCCCCTGTGGATCTGCCCCAGCTTGAGGATCCTTTTACAAAGAAAACCTAGCCTAGTAGGTTTTTTTCAAATACCTTGTATTTTTGGTTTTCTGAACAGGCATATAACTCTTATACAAAATTAACATGCACTGCTGGAGCTGCACTA
This sequence comes from Fulmarus glacialis, assembly GCF_000690835.1. Taxonomy (NCBI): domain Eukaryota; kingdom Metazoa; phylum Chordata; class Aves; order Procellariiformes; family Procellariidae; genus Fulmarus; species Fulmarus glacialis. The sequence continues at coordinate 39,006 of NW_009203720.1, forward strand.
ATGGTTGGCTCAGCACAACACAGTATCCTCACACAAGTCCTACAGCCTCTTTCATTCTTTGCAAATACCAATGATCAGGAAACAGTCTACAATAGTGGGTGAAACACATCATAAAACATTTAACTAGCTGTGTACGCCCTCATCATTTAATTATAGACTTTTGTAAAATACCATAACTTTACTATCTGCTCAACAGCAGCAAAATCTTAGCCACTAAAATATTATTTCCATGACCTACACTTGTATCACCTTATACAGGGAACTCTTTGCACTCCTACGTTGAAATAGACTCGAGCTCTGTCAAAATTTTTGAGTCTCAGAGAGACCTATACGCTGTACAAAATTGTTTTGATAATCAGGTAACTAGAATTCTTTTCTTGCCATCACAACCTGATGTTTCATGCTTGTTACTGATCCAAGTAGGTTCCCTGCTTCAATTCCAAGTTTATGCAACCATGTTCTGCCATTTCCAATACACTTAATTACACAAATCTCCACCTCCTTTTTGAAACTGATGTATCCCAATACTGCAAGGAGTTCACTGCAATGAGTAATTGCAGTGAGAAAGGAGGACTACATCCAAGCATCTGGGAGCAATAAGCTCTTCAGCTAGAAGAGTTTCTATACCCTCATTTCCTTCCCCCTTTTTTTTTTTTTTTTAATATAGCACACTACAAAGAAAGTTTCCAGGGGCCCAGCCTGCTCTGTAACATCTGTTCTATAGTACTCAAATGAGCTGCCATCACGAATAAAAAGATTTTAGAAAGGTCTGTCAAAAAATCGAGACAGAAAAATATAAAATTCCTTACCTTAACTACCACTGTTTTATCACTTTTAATTTTAAGTGCATTAAGTGTAAGTTCTCTGAAAAATGTATTCCCTAAGCACACAGATCATGGCAGCCAAACCTTCCTCTACGCAGTTTTTCTTTTTTGTTGTTTAGTCTTCCTAAACTTTACTATAGCAGAGAAAAAGAAGCCTCTCCTCCTTTTTATTTTTCTCTTACAATACTCCAAAAGACTACAGCCTTGTTTTGTCAGCATTCCTCTCTCTGTTCATGTGCTTTTCAAGCTGTTACACTCAAAGAGATGTATTTCAAAAAACAATTTAATAAACAATACCCATGTCTTTATTTACCATTTATAAACATCAAAACAATAGTTTGTGGATAAGAATGAACACAGACAATAGCAGCTTCTTAGACATTTGTATTAACTTGCAAGTATGGTATTTAGGATTACTGACTAGTCATCCTGGACCTTCACACTTTTCAGTATCTGTGGAGTTTCTCATCTCCATCCGTATCACCAGTACCTGTTCCCTTAAATTTTCAGAATACTTTCCATATAAATAAAGTTACCAAGTTTTTGGGTTGACTTGGATACATTTCCCTCCTCCCTGTCACCCCTAAGCCTTCTGCCAGTAGAGACAACCTGCCTGCGATTTCCTGACAGAGAGCAGCCCAGGGAGAACAGCAGTTGCCCCATAGGCATTCCCAGCACTGGCAGGTAGTTCCACGAAGGCCACCGGACATCCAGAGTACAGGGCCACCAAGCACACGCAGGTCAGTTACATGGTGCATGTGCAGCGAGACCAATGGATCCAGGCTTTGCCAACTTAGCGTCAACACCTTAGCCAACGATCACGTGTGAGAATGAATATAAATAGCTGCTTCTCAGACATTTATAGAAACTTGCAAAAATAGTAAGATCTTTCAGTATCCAGGATGTCCCCATGTCTGGTACTACTTCCCTCTGGGATAATGAGCAGGACTTGCTAAGCTCCCTTCTGTGTGGAAGAGATACAGTCAGCATTTGGAACTTTTACTTCATGTGGCAAGTAAAGTGGAGCATTACACTCTTGAGTTTTGCGCCAGAAAATAAAAAACATTAGCATAATGAACTCAGAACCCCATAAAGAAAACTGAATTATGCTTGAAAGCAACAGAAAACCAAATTGCTGAGTCATCTATAGTCCAGAAATTCTGGTCTATAATACTGTAGCCTGAATCAAAAATTGTTTTGCCCTGTACAAGGAAAAAAAACAAACAGGAAATAACATTAAGATTATATTCTCCTGTCACCTACTCCAAGCCTACAAGTTGAACAGCCTTTTACAATGCCCATATTAAACACAGCCTCACAGATAACACAGATGGCTTTTCCATACATCTTAGAGGCTATGATTAAAGTAATTATTTTTGCTATAACAAAGTTATGCGTGACACCAGCCCATGCCCACTGGGCACTTTTCTGAGAGCAATCAAGATACGACTACCTACATCTGTTCTTCCCCAGCCTCCCATACCTCTGTCTACTACTACTTCTTTGTAGCTTGTCTTTGTAGAACAGAGGTGTGAGAAATCTGGATTTCAGTTCTCTCATCACAAGATCTTAACCACAAGTGAGACCTCTAAAAGATAAGACACCAACATTTTATAGCAAGTGGGTACATCTGCTAGATTCTCAAAACCTGAAGAGCTTTTGCAACTTATTTTCCCTTTTGCAGGAAACTGTTGTCTGGCTGGAGGAAAAAAATCCAGGTCCAAAACCAATTATGCACAAAAACTGTGACTGTTGACTCAATCCAGCATGAAACAGAATACAGACAGGCTTTTCTTTCCATGGAAGAGAGCTTCTCTTAGCTCCCTCCACTTTGAAAGAAACAATTTTTATTCTTACATTTTCACATTTGGATACTCTGCTGCTTACCCTGTAGTGATACATTCTCTACTACTCTGTGTGAGAGAAGCTGTTGATATCCTCAGGCTTGAGCTATACTGATGCTCTGCCCTAATTTCCAACACTGTTAGACAGCACTGGCATAAAACCAGTTTGAAGTCAAATCACAAAGTAGGCTCAGATTTGAACTGGAAAGCCTGAAGCAGGTATATATTGCAACAGAACAAGCCACAGCTTGTTGAGACACTGATCCACATCTCATTGAGACTCTCCACTGACTTTGGCACTTGCTGGCCCAGCCCTTAATCCTATAATCCCACCCTGCAGCAAATGCTGCAGAGAATGTTCTAGATGCTATTAAGGTAAGCTATTAAACTACTGAGATATTAAGAAAAATATTTGTATAGTAAGTTTCACACTAGCCTCCCTGAATATAATCTGTAACCTCGATTATAGCTGTTAGCTTATCATTGGAAACTAGAAGAGGAAAAAAAGTTTAAAGGATGGAATTTTAAAAACCTCTCTCACCCACCCACCAGCTCCTTCTGCCCCATGCTTGCCCTGCCTTAATGCACCTCTTAGCTGTGGTGCTGCCACCCATTCAACATATCCTACTAAAGCACAGCAATTTCAGGGATTTTAGCATTTTCCCCCTTCTTACAAAGCATTAAGAAGATTCACAGCCATTGAGTTCCTTAAAACTGCTAGTAAAGAAAAGAGGAAGGAGAAGGAAGGAAATCAGTTTAGCAAGTATTTTTGAAGTCAAACAGAAATGAAAAAGTGAGCTTATGAAGGAAACAGAGGGTGTTTCACAGAAGAGGCCCACACACAAGCAGGAAAAACATGCCACCAAAATGCTCTATTACAAAGCAAAGACGTTGAAAATAACATGAGAAGCTCTTTGAGAAAATAAAACTGTTTGAAAAGAGAAACTAATCATATGCAATCTACAGAAGCATGGAAAATATATTGCATTTTAAGAGTAAGTGTTTCTACCTGGAAAGTAGTAATTAAGCACAGACTCAATTTTTTCAAGTGCAATCCTCCCCTCCAAGCTTACCTATGTCCTGTACTAACTACTGCCTTTGAAATAGAAGTGTTTACATGTATTTGCTTGTTCTCAGTGAGTATCATCTTTTAAACCTAGCTCCCATACCCAATGCAGGAAGACACTGAGCAAATTGGTAAACAGCCAAATCTGCCTGTGAGCCAGGCCAACTTCCCCCACTCATAGAAGCTGCTACTGAAGCAGTGCCTTGCATGGGCTACTAGCACAAACATGCTATGCTGCAATCAGCACTGCCCAAAGCCAGCATGTGCAGCAATATGAGTCACCTTGCTTCAATAGGGCTTCATCTGGTGCAGTTGCAATACAGCTGGGAGCAAAGTTTTCAGGAGAGAAACACTCATTAGGATGACAAAGTTTAGGAGCATTATAATGCTGAAACTTTCTACAGCCTCTGCAGTGCATAACTTGTCACTACTGGAGGCAACATTTAGTCTTCACAAAGGCTTACAAAGAGTACTACTATTCAGCATAAAGGCAAAGGGTCATCTTTACTTAGTAGGATTTTAAAACAGATTAAATTCCTTGCCACAAAGCATAGAGTAGGAAAATTCTACTGAAGAACTTGTGAACAATTTCCAGATACTTTGCTTAGTTGAGTTAACTTAGTACATGCCTGTAAGGTAGGGATTTTCTTGCCCCCCTTTGGATTTCTCACATTCAGAAAAAAGAAAACATCCACAAACATTCTCAAGGAAACATTCAGAAGAATGAATTGGCTCTGAAACTCTCGGTATTTTTCACCCAGTATCAGATCAGTAGGGTGCCAATTCTAGACCACCTTTGGCTTCTTCAGGTATAACATAACAAGGAAGCTTGAATGCCCATTCTGAAAATTTCAAATTCACTAAGCAATGGTATTTTGAAGCTTGCCTTTTTAGCGTTGGCTTAGACATCAGATTTCTTGTGCATTTATTAGCAAGTGCAAAAAGTTAAAAGGTTGCTCTTCTAAAGCACCCCAGCACCCCCCCACCTTACCTGATAGTCCTCCCTCTACTCTTCCAGCAGCTGCAAACAAAAGGGTCCTTCTGTAATACTGCAACAGTTACCTATTCTCTTCTGCAGCGCTATGATGGCTAAGACCCCACTTTCTTCTTTGAGATCTAGTATTTTATGTACCTGAAAATAATTTGTCAGTAATTTTCTCTGTAAAGAAGTACTTCATACCTGTCAGAAAGAGACTACTGACTGAACTTTCTAGAGAACCTAAGCTTCTCACACAGCTGTAGCATGAGCTTTCAAAACACTACCCAGGTTACATCCTTTTGAAATACCCCCCAGATTTGCTCAGAATTCTCTATTTTCCTTTCTTTACCAACACATCCAAGTCTGCATATTTGTAACCCATGGATCCGGCAAGTTTGACCTAGTTGTCTAGTAGATGTTACAAGTCATTTTAATGCTGGCATGTCAGGCCTCAGTGTTCTTCATTAAGGAGAGCCACAAGCTCTACTGATTCACAAAGACAGTATTTGTATTTAACATTTTCAATGAAACCACAAGGAGTAGAAATTCAATTTTAAAAGGCTACAGTCTTCTGTTGAGGCCAATCTGCTACAGATGATACACCAGCCATAGCTGATGTTGAGGCCAATCTGCTACAGATGATACACCAGCCATAGCTGATGTAAACTTCCAGACTAAGTCTTTGACTAATTCAAGAATACTGTTGATTTTGAGGAAGTGGCATGCAATTCTTAAACAATTGGATAATTATCTTCATACCGATTAAAATCTGACAGAAGAATGGAGGGCAAACTCAAAACAGAATGGGCCAGAAGATGGTGGGAGTACAGTACGAAGTAAGAGACTCAAGAGAAGGGCCTCAGTTTCCAGAACATACCAACATGAAAAACACCTTCCACAACAGAAGCTACAGAGAGTAGTGGCTTGGGGGCAGGGGAAGAAACAGGACTGGAAGAACTAACACAATCAAAACATAACCATGTCTCAATTTTTAACAGTATTGTCACCAGTGTCTACACTATCTCAAACAGACTTGGGCAGATTGGTTCTATTCTTTAGCATGTATCTGGAAGACTGAAGGTACTCATGCTTCCATACTTCTGTGAAATATTTTGAGACCTGTATTGTAAATAATTATTTCCAGCTTCACTTTTAATTGGGGAAGTCGTAACAGCGCTGAAGAAAGGGTTTTAAAGTCTTAAATGCAATGGTAAAGTTGTAACATACAACGGACTTTGTGAAAATTCTGTCTTAATTCATTGTGACATAATTAGATGTTGCAGATTTAAACTCTATAAATGACAACATATCACCAGATTTATTGCAACACTGACAGAACAAGATAAAGCTGAAATTTGCTATTCTGTTTTACTTACACTGCCTTATGTTTAAGCCGCCTTTTTAAAAAACAAGTATGCTAGATTTGTTATTGAAACAGGTATGGTTTAACTTCCATGATTCTCTGTTTGCCTAGATAAGTCACTTTAAGAAGTGGCTTTTGGCACTGTGCCAGACACCCCAAGTCTAAGTAAATCCTTATTACACAGATCACTGACCTGAATCTACTGATACTCTTAGTCTTGCCCACCAATCCAGCTGTCAGGCAAGCTCATTAAATCCCAGACATGAAACATACACAATTTTAATAGAGAAAAGTCACACAGTTTTCAGAATGGCCATTTAAAAACTTCTACCACTACCCTTCCTCAAAAACAATGAAAAACTACTTCTGTTTGTCTGAGACTTGATATCAAAACCAAAATCAAAACTATGCTCCTTTAAGGTAGAGGAAAAAAAAGCCACATGCAAAAGGCAACTTAACCAGCTGACTCCTACTTCTTAAACACATTAAACCAATTAATTTGTGCAATGGTTTGTTTTTTAAAAACTGTTTCAAGTTTTGCCCTATTGCATTTCAATTTTTAAACTGTAATTTTAAGCCAGATTTAAACAACTCTAAGCCTTATATTACAGCCTTATGAACACATTACCTGTAATATAATAACTGTTATCAAAACATTCTCACAATGGTATTGCTAAATAAAAATCACCAAACTGATTTTTATGCAGCTATGACACCACTAGGTTTGCCACTTGTCAGAGATTTAAAACGTTTAAATAGATATTCCCTTCATGAACTTGAGCCTCAGAAAACTTAACTTGAAAGTTTCACAAACTCATCTTATATTCTGTATGTATTGAAGAAACCGTGATTAAAAAAGCTTTTTTTTTTTTAATTTTAGATCAGATGACAGAGCTGGATTACCAGCTCTGCATGCAGTTTGATAATCCGCAGCTACGTCAGGATGCAGCAGTACACATTAGTTGTTCCTTTTATTAATGGAAAGGCAGAAACTATATTTGGTTGGGGGAGTTATTTGTTTTAAATACTTTCCTTTTTTTGGGAAGAGGCTTCCTTCAGCAGCTCAAAAAGCCTGTACAAGGACTAAACATGCAGCTTCCTGGGTCTAACTTTGTTTTGTACCGCAGAAGCAAAATAAAACAAAATCCAGCCTAATGAGGTGGCAAGCCCAGAAGTCACAAGCATTAGCAGGTAGTTACTACAGCATCAAAACAATGGAAAAGATGAACTTACACATAATTTATTATTCCTACCTTCCAAATACTTAGAGACTTTCTCCATTCGAACTGCCATGGGTAAAGAGAATGAACAGAAAGATGCAACATTTAGCTTTAAAATAATTTACAGAAAACAAGCGCAAAAAAATCTGGTGTTGTGATTAGTAGTAGTATAAAGGAAGTTATTTGTCCGAACCTGAGGTTAGGTCAGATCCTCTGTTCTTTTTATCTTCTACTATTTCATAGAATGGGCCTATTACTTGTAGTAATTCTTCAACTTTGTCCGTCATTGGCATACTCTCAAGAATCTGCATAAGTCCAAAATATGAAGCATCTTATGAAACAGCATTTCAATGATTCATTCATTTCAACTGATTCTAGAAACTGCTGGTCATTGTAAAACTCAGTAATATTTCACTAAGTCACTTAACACATTATTCTGATTTTTTAACTTTTTTTAATTGAAGGAAAACAACATAAAACTAATTTATCAAACAAGAATCTTAACTAGCTGTATTAACTTTTTTTTAGGTGAAAAGAAGATGGGAGAGCTAATGCATTTGCCAACTCTAAAGGAGAGCCTCAGCACAGTATTAGTAGACCTTGGAATCCATTATTTCAGCAATTTCAAACTACACCAACTCAGAGTTCAACAGGCTGCTGTTATTTGATGCAATTTATTTTATAGACAAGTCTTCCTACAGAGAAAATGAAACTGAAAGACTTTTTTTTTCTTAGAGGATTCTTCATATTTGTCAAACCCTGCCATCTTCAGTGGAATGTAAGGAGCAGACCAAAAGCGCCCTGCTCGGTCCAACTAAACCCAAACAACAACAGAATACAGAAGAACTGGGACAGTACAAAGACAGAGCAAACTAGAAGAAAAGCAAACTAGAAACAAGTTCTGTTTTTCAAGTCATTTGGAGCTTTTCCTTTGATAAAGATTTCTTCATTTTAAATTACAAAACCAAAACCTTTGATCATCTGATAGGAATGCAAAATCTTAAATCTAAAGTAGATTAAACAGAAGAGATTCGATAACTGAATATTATTTTAAAAGCATACGGTATTATTGTCCCATCCTAGTTTAAGTCCTTTCAGCCAAGCTTTTTGCCGACAGCTTTGTTGCTTTTTCATCCTCTACTTTTTTTATTACTATTTTTTAAAAGAGGCAATAGCTATAGGAAAAGACGCAGGCAGAAGCAAACTAACAGCTACAGTACATCTCCTCCTCCTTGGAAGAGAACCAAGAAAGCAACAGGTGGAGGTACAAGTTGCCACAGAACATGCTGCTCAAGAGCACCGAGCACGTCACTAAGCAGTAGAAGCAAAAGCTACAGCATTACTTCACAAAGCAGGAGCTCCAGGCAGGCTAGCAGGTAACAAGTCAACACTTGCAAACCAATTAAAGATACCAAGAGACAACGATCCTATCAAACTGCAGTTTCATTGCCACTTCTCTGATATATTCAGATTATATAATTCATTCCATATTTGTTAGAAATACTCAGTGCTCAGATACAAAGCTGGATATGAACCAGAGACAGGACAGTTTTGTGATTTTTTTTTTTTTTTTTTAAACTTCAATAGCATTGAGAGAAACAAGAAACCTATTCTAGAATAACACTTGTATTTGCTATGTATTTACTTCTATAGTCTGCACTGTAAACTATTTCATATGTGTATTTCTATGATGCCTGCACATAACTGCTCTTCATCTATTCTAAACAGACTTCAAAATACTCTCTGCAAGTTGGAGCAATTCTTAGAATCTTTCCGCACAGTTTCTGTTAAGGTAAGAGTTTTGTAACTGCTAGTTTTTTGGTGAGCAAGAAAAGAGCAAATACTTCCACAAACAAAATCAACTGCTTACTTTTATAGCCACTAGGCATAATATGTAATCTTAAAATTTGAAAGTGCAAATTATGTTATTATGTAGCCTGAATTACTGTTTTCTTTGGATGCCAGACAATTAATATATGAAGACTCTTGTTTTAAATTAGAAACACCATATAGTGTTAACACTTCTTTATGCCAAGATATCACTCATTTCTAATAAAACAATATATCTGAAGTGTAAATAAATTAGTTTAAACAGTACTGCAAATAAATTAGTTTAAACAGTATTGCAATCCAGAATTTCAGAAATGCTACTTGGAAGATAAATTAACCTTAAACAACGTGCACCAGAGCTCAGATTCATCTTAGCTAAGATTAAGACATGTTTGGTCATCTCCCACCAGAACCTCAAAACCTCAGCCAGACACATTCCTCAACAGTTGCGATTTTCAAGGCTACCACATAAAGGGAAAAAAACACCAAACAAGTTTACAATAAAAGTATCTTGTGACAGGGTCATCTGATGCATGTATAGCCCAAACACAATGTGCAAATGCTAGGGACATGCCCCAGGGATGGGGGGGAATATAGCAATCTTATACACCCTTAAACACAGTCCTGTGATAGCAGCATATAAGTGGTTTTTTGCCCCCTTAGACATGGATATCTATGCAGGAACAGCAGAATGCCCACAGTAACACCACAAGGATTAGTACAGTATGTGCTAATAGAACAACCCAGCAGATCCATTTGAAATGCACTTCCATAGACATTTCAAGTAGAATCAATCAGGTTGGAAAAGCTGAAGCTAGTATTTCAAATGTGAGAGCTGAAACAGCACCAAAGCAGCGTAAACGGATTGCCCAGTTTCAAAGCTGAGGGAGGCAAGAAGTCATTTGCTCTCCAATCCCTACATGCAATCTGTACAGAGGCAGAATATTTGTGCTTCATTAGGGTCAAGTAAGTAGACTTCCTCACAGGAGGATTACTAGGGGTTTTTTTAGAACAAACATTGCAGTTTCACTTAGTTTTCATGTCCTGACCAAACCAATTACTGTATTGAAAAAAAATAAGGTACTCTACTGAAGTGTTAACACATTTTGAATCCGAGATTTGAAATGAAACACTAAATCGTGTGGCACATATTCGAAAGGAATTATTAAAATGTAGTGGGATTTTTGACCAAATGAATAATATTTGGCCTTCTGTGTTTTCTGGAGTTGTTTATTTTTCATTTTAAAGCAGCTACAGTAATACCAGGAGGAACTAAATTACCAAAATTAGAGATAGGAAAAAGAACAGTAGTGAGACTCCAGCTCCCTGCCTAGTAAAAGTTTTTGTTGTATCAGTCATTAAACATGTTAAGAGTTCAATGTCAAGATAGTGGCCTAGGAGAAAAGCAAGTGTATTTGGAGTAGAACTTACATTTTCTCTCCTTGATGCTAACCTCATCAGAATAATAGATTACAATTATACTTTTATCCGGATTGACAGTAAATAATCTTTAAACTGGAAAGGCCACCTAGAAGAGCTTCAGTGAAAAGACTGCAGTGAAAAGGGTTAATTAATAAAAGACAAAAAACTTTTATTCTGAATGTTTACTGCTTAATATAGTAACTACAACTGTTTACAAGTTACATCTATTCCAAAACAGACAGACCAAATAAGTCAATTCTAACTGTTTGACTGCAACTATAATATACAAGGAATATTTTCATGACAAGTACAGAAAATTCAGGTTCCTGAGTTCTTCTTGAAAAAAATTCAAAGATGATTAAGTTTAATATTTGATTATACTCATGTCTCCAGTCATGAGAGTGAGACTCTTGCTCCTGCAGTCCTTCTGGAAGATAGTTTTTTCCTTTCCAAGATAAGGATCACTTACCTCTCTCAACTCTGAGAACTGAGGCAGTTTACAGTAAATCAGCTTTTCTTTTGTTGTACTTTAAGTTCCACTGTTTTCCCCACTTTCCCCTTTACCATGATTTCAATACTTCACTTTCTTTAGCTGTCATTTAAGCTTCATATCAGCTAGAGATGTCATGTTTCTCTGAAAAAAACCCAAATTCTATAGCTCTGGAATGAACTACATAATTTTCTTCTCCCCACGGGCCAAACAGCATAGTACTGAAATGTAACAGTTCACATAGGGAATAACTCATTTGGAGCTGTGACAGTAGTAGTCAGCAAGAACCTCCTCATGTTCCCTAATTTATTTCTGGAATATTTGTTCTAGAAGATTCCTTCCACTCATTAGTAAACTTACTTTTTTCATTTCTTCAACATAGGCTATCATGGCTTCTTCTTTGGACATGTCTCCCAAGGCACTCCAAGCATCCCTAGGAAAGAAAGTCGCATACATCTTCAGAGCCTGGATTTTTTCAGCCTGGCCTTAAGGAGGTCAGTTATGTAATGGTCAAAGTTTCTCCAATACAAATAAAATGCAACAATAATTCACAACTTTTTTTTTTTTTTAAAAGTCCAAGTATATCATTTGCTAGGATAATCACACAGTGGTACATCAACAAAGAAGCAACAAACTGAACAGCCTAGGGACTGAAGAGTTCCCCACTGACCAGCTATGATCTTGTACCCAGTAAGTTGTTAACAAGCCCAGATGAGAGACACACACATTTCCCTTTTGTTTATGTTGATTTTTTTTAAAAGACCCTCTGCTACAGAAAAAGAGCGGGCACAGACACTTCAGCCAGCACTTACAAACAGCTGTCAGCAAGTTAGAACAGGCTACAAGAAAAATCTGTCCTTTTTGAGTTTAGTAACCGGGGAAAGAGACATCAATCTAGCAGGCAAATAGTTTAATCATGGCCCCCAGTTACCACAGCAGTTACTTATGACCTAAAAAAACTCCCCCTCTCCAACACAGAAAACTCCAATCAAATTTATCAGTATTGCACTAGGAATCTGTCAGAACACAGATTGGAGTAAAACATTTCCTTACTCAGTCTTGCACTTGATTTGACACTGTCCCTTCCCCGTGCCAGAGTATTTGTCCCACTTACAGCAAAACCCCAAGGTTGGTGGCTCACATTTCAGCTACAACCAACCAGGTGGGTGGAAGCTTACTGCCCTTGTCATCTGCAAAGATATCCCCTTCACCCTGACTTGGGGAGACTAGGGAGGAAGGAAGGAAGGAGAGAAAAAAACAACAAAAAAAAAAGTCAAAGGAATCATTTCACAGATCCCAAGAAGACCATGACCATAAAGACAGCAATAATACTTGTTGTTCAGGACAAATCGTTATTAAAATATAATAAGCAAAGCATTCACATGGCTTTTCAAACAGATCTTAGCAATCTGGTGAATCAGAAGTCTTCCCAGCACAAGGAAAACACAGACAGCAGGAAGCCCTGCCACTGAGCAGACAAACCAGAAAGATACATAAACCAGACCTCTCCCCAAAAGCTTGAAGCTGTATCAATGGCTGTCAATGAGCACTTATTTACTTCAGGCTCACATCATACATGAAAAATTGATAAGGAAGAATTCCAGACACTCATCCACATCACTCATTCTGCAGAGCACCTACAATTTCATTCTACAACATGGGATAAACATTGCAGAGGTACCATGATGGTGCTTGCCCAAGAAAAACCTACCCACCTGCAGAACCTGAGGGAATGTTTTCACCTGCAACTCTGAGAAGTTATAAATTATCTGAGCTAGAAAGTTGGAACACAAGACAGAAAACAAATTCAAGCATCAAAGGTTGTGAATGTTCTTTTTTTAAGAGAGAAATAAACTCACTACTCTTTTTCCAGGTGCCACTCTTCTAAACATCTCCACTCCAAGCATAAAAAAAACCCAAAACAAAACAACAACTCATGAAAAGTTACCATTTATATCTACCAATCGGATCCCAAAATCCAGGTCGTGGAACGTTACAGGGTCCTTGGGTTGCCTGCTTATAAAAGCTATAGAACTTGAGCATCATTTCATTCGTTGGCTGGAATGAACCTAGTGAAAGCATTTAAAAATACAATTACATTGTAATCAAGAACATTAATGAGTATTTTACAAGCTTCGTATTTCTGTGTTTGTTACAGCCTGATTGACAGCAGTACAATTTAAGTCAATGGAGAACATTTACTTCATCTACCATGAACCAGCACCACTGACAATATTTACTTTACAAACAGCAAGTTTCAGATTGAGTTTAAGGGACTACAACCTTTACCACTCCTAAGGTCAGACTCCACAATTAGAATAAAAAGAGAGTAATAAGTAATATAAAGCAAGTATCCTTTCACTCAGTTTAAAGAGACAGCTTTAGCTCCCAGTAAACAAAGTATCTTGCAAGTCACTTTAGTGTCACAAACAGTAACTTACTGAAAGACTCCAGAACTTAAAAAAAAAAAAGAAAAAAGACCAAAAAACCCAACCAAACATATCAAACCCAAAACACAGCCTTCTGCAGTGTTTTTGTTTACTTTCGGTATTTCACAGCACTTTCAATAAGTTTCACTGTTTCTCCCGGTTTTGTTTTCTGTTCTTCCTTTGTGGAACACACTTTTGTAGAGGTAGGAAATGTAAATACAAAACTGTAACAGCTGGCAGGGAAAATTCATAACCAATCCATCAAATCAAATACTTTGACGTTCGATTCTAGTCATTAGGAGAAGTTTACAGTGACTTTTATTTTAATACCTCAACAAACCCAGTTTTACTTACACCAGAATTAATGATGTAATAACCAACTTTTTTTTATTTTTATTACTCTTATCAAAAACATACACTCCGATTTTTTTCCTTTTCCGTTCTGTTAACTCTTTCAGCAGACGGTACTCATGATACCAGCTCCGAAGCCGTCAAACCGACTTCGGGATTTCAGGGAGGCAGCGGCCCTTCCCCGGCGCTCCCGCACCGCACCGCGGGGAGCTGACAGGCCCCCTCCTCCAGGCGCCTGACTGAGGAACTTCTCTCGTGGACTCGGCAGCCCCCGAACCGGCGTTTCTTCAGGAGAGGCGGACAGCAGCACGAAGACCGAGCTTTC